>NC_136497.1:65097424-65139924 GCF_053919585.1 Euprymna scolopes
ACTCTATACATGTGCCTAAATCTAAATGCTGATTCCATGAAAAAATCTCTTTTCCCAGAATTGCCAGCCTGTGAAACTGTGAATGGGCTCTTATCACAGATCACTGAATGTGACCTTTCCGAGTCACTGGTAAAAGGTGTGAACTCTCACACATGCGTTGTGATCGTCTTTCACAGGGAATTCTCCGCAAGTTCTCTTAGTGCAGCAGGATCTGATTGGTCGGTTTCAGTGTTGATTTCACCTTCAGATTGATATGCCATATCACGCTGGAAGTGAAGAGATTTTCCTGCACATAAAAGAAAGACAAACTCAGATTTCTCTATTCTATGAGTTAATTCAACTCAAATTTACAAAATATAATATAACCTTATATACAAATGTCCAATGTTGATTTCTTACAAAACACACTATTGAATCTTACTCTTCGTGTTTTTCGGTGGTGACGGAGGGGGAAGGGTGTGACGACGACTCTTTGATTAGTGTAAAATTCTCTCAAGACCCAGCTTCAACTCTCCAACTCACTGATCTTGGCACAGGTATTCACTTATATTGGGAGGTGATAGAGTAGGTATGGTCGCTCACTAGACCAATCGCCAATCAGTACGTCATCCTAGGGGAATTCCCGATTTCCCTGCGTGTGTGCTGGTGATTCTGCGAATGCTCAAAGTTTCGGTTCTCACGGTCAGGAGAGGTTAAGCTCATAACCCCAATTTCCGTTACCTATTCTCAAGGTGATATATTGCCAGTTTTCCACCAAACAATAAAATTTATATGTCGGTTTCACAAAAAAACACAATAAAATACATAACTTAACTCTTCCTTTCAGCAAGGTTGGCCACCACTGCCCGGACATGCAATAAGGCTTAACAGTTAATACAAGCATAGTTGCCCGGCCTTCTTCAGTGTTTCGGGAGTTTTAATTCCCCCTAATGGGGAGCTCTACCGCTCCTAGTGGTGGTCGCGACACAGAACACTGTTTGCCCGATTCTTACGAGATTTTCTTTTTTTTTTATTCACCCTAAACAAGACGTATGGTCATCAAAAGGTAAACGGCTACTGATACGGGCCAGATTTATTTGAGGCAACCTAAGTGGGGAGTTTTGCTGCAAGACGTTTGTTCACCTTACTTTTAAGTTTATGCAGGATGGTCGAGGAGCAGAGAAAAGATTCCCCAGACAAGCAGTTAGCACGGATTACATCAATATGTTAGTGCATGTCTCTTTGTCCAGGGATGCAATTAAAAAGAAAACCCGATAGAAAGATAAAATATCAATTTTATTGTGTAAGATATTAAGATGGATCCAGTGACATTATTAATTTTATATGAGGTGTTTTACAATAATATTTTAGGGTCTGTGTTTGCTCTACACTTTCATAAACAGCAAAGAAGTATTTCATGTTACTGTAAAATTGAAAATAGTAGAAATTAAAATACAAATGGTTTATAAGCAGAAGTTCATTCAGTTCCTGGAGATTCCAGAGATTTTTGCTTGTAGGATATACAGGTGTATTTTTTGCCATGAAGTGCCCTCTGAGAGAGCATAAACCTCATTTAAATCCTTTAGTGTCACTTAGATTTTGATGAAACTTATACTATATATTACAAAAAAAAATAATTAAGATGTAAAGTGATTGACCACAGTCGAGGGCGATCCAAAGACTCCCTTTTCATTAGTTATAACAGCAAAGTGTAATGGAAGGCATTACTTGTTTCTCATGATTACTCCACTTACCCTTGATCTTCACCTTTTATTGCTGAGTGTTTAGCAAAGGGGCATAAAGTACCATTTTTTAATCTTAGGTATAACACAACCGAGGATTATATCCTAATCTTCTGGCTCACTTGGCATAGTAGTAAAAATGCTCTTTAAATACAATGTGTAAATTACACCAAATTATGAAGATTCCCCAAATTTGAACAAACACTGATCGTTCATTGATCCTCAGAGATCCTCTAATTGTAAACATGCAATCACTTAGTGCCTGTTTACTGAGCTACAACAATGCATGCAGGTTTGAAATTTGCTGAGAGAGATTATTTTACTAAGAAAACAGAGAAATCACTGAAGATATGGGAAATAGCTCTGATTTTGGGTTTGACTACCCAGAATTCGATTTAACCGCTTGAGAAAATAATGTTCCTTCAGATACGAAGGTCCTACTAAGTTTTGACCAAAATAATAACCGGCATGATATAGGACCCATAGGCATTACATTTTTTATGCTCATAGATAATGTTGGCTATTATCTCAAGTGGTCTGTCTACAATGGTTCCAATGATATACGAGGAGTGTGCAATAAGTAATGCCCCTGACCCACTTCCAGTTGTCTGATGTAACTGAAATTTTGCATGTGCAATGATTTATATCTTTACGGGTTATGTGGCAAATTACAGATCTGATCTAATTGTGGTTTCTGTTTTACAGGTGTTTGAACTGAGTCAGATGTGAAATGGAGTCTGTTGAATTTCGAGCAGTGATCCAGTTTTTGTATTTGAAAGGATGCACACCACAGGAGACTTTTGATGAAATGAAAGAAACTTATGGTGATAATGCCCCATCA
This sequence comes from Euprymna scolopes, assembly GCF_053919585.1. Taxonomy (NCBI): domain Eukaryota; kingdom Metazoa; phylum Mollusca; class Cephalopoda; order Sepiida; family Sepiolidae; genus Euprymna; species Euprymna scolopes. The sequence continues at coordinate 65,099,987 of NC_136497.1, forward strand.
TATGACCTTGTAAAACGCTGGCATCGTGAATTCAAACATGGCCGGAAGTCTGTGGAAACAGCTCCCAGACCTGGTCGCCCCCCTTCTGTCATTGATGAGGCATCTGTCCGTCAAGTTGAGGCTGCCATTTTGGAAGATTGGCGCATTATTATTCGCCAAATAGCTTATGATGTCAAGATTAGTACAGGATCTGTGGAAACTATCATTCATGACCATTTGCATATGCATAAGGTGTCTGCCAGATGGATTCCCAGGTTGCTCACATCATTCCAGAAGCAAGAACGCGTTGAGTGCTCGAGGATTAATTTGGAGATGCGCCAAGAAGATGAGTCAAAGTTTTTCAAAAGACTGATTACACAGGATGAAACCTGTGTCCATCATTATTATCCAGAGACCAAATCCCAGTCAATGCAGTGGAAGCACATGGACTCTCCACCTCCAAAGAAGGCAAGAGTGCAGCCCTCCGCTGGCAAGGTCATGCTTACAGTCTTCTGGAACCAGGACGGAGTAGTTATGACAGATTTCCTGGCAAAGGGTGCCACAATTACAGGAGCTTATAATACTTCACTTTTAAGGAAATTAAGGGAAGCTATCAAAATCAAGAGGTGGGGCAAGATCAGCAAAGTACCCTCCTCCTGCAGGACAACACTCTGGTCCACAACTTGCATGTCACCAGATCAGAAGCACGGGCATGTGGTTATTAAATCCTTCCCCATCCTCTCTACTCTTCTGACCTTGCACCCTTTGACTTTCACTCTTCCCAGCCATGAAGTTGTTTTTGAAAGGAAAGCGTTTCCCAGATGATGCAGCCTTGATTTCTGAAGTCACGTCGTGGTTGGAGGACCAACCTGGGGTGTTCTACAAAAACGGTCTCCAGAGTTGCATCAAACGATGGGAGAAATGCATAACTCTGGGTGGTTCCTATGTAGAGAAAGACTAATAACTGTGCCAAGTTTCGTTGCTCTACTGCTATGGGAAGTGGGTCAGGAGCATTACTTATTGCACGCCCCTCATATATACAAAGGTGCAGAAATGGTTGGTTGGGTTTTTGTTTAACATACGGTGAGCCGGATTTGTGTGCCCCTTTGAGAGAGATGGATTTTTGGGCTTTAAGCTATTTGCCTTGTGTTTTGATTTGGTCAAATTAAAAATTCTCATGTGCAAATATCATTGTCAACCCCCATAAAATGCAGTATTGTTATTTCTTTTAAATTGGAGTCGTGATTTTATTTATAGGGATAATTCTTCTGTTACAGAACTGGCTGAGACTACATTGACACTGGACACGAGTTTGGAGCAGCACAGCAAGCAGACGTACAGTTAAAACACAGGAACACCCGTTCATATAATGAGGAATTTACTAAATGAAAAACATTTTCCATCCCATAACTTCAGTCATGTAATGTCTATTTCATAGTACTTTTGATTTCTTTGAAGTATTTTGGTCTCCAAACCCATTGCACTTACAAAAGAATCAAAGCTTCGCTAATGATTGTTGTTTGGTAAAGATTGCATAAAGAGACTAGTTGGAATAACCATTTGTAGTATTGATGTAATTTTGAGTATAAAACAAAAACTACATCCGATGAGGTGAGGCCTCAATTTGAGATCTTTGAGGATTGTGGTGTCTTCCTTTTGTCAAGATTATTCCTACGACCATTATTCATGTGAAAGCTCTCTGCAGTTGATTCTCAGAGTTTCTTGGAGGTGTAAAATAAGATTTGCAAAGCGTGCAGGTAGACAACTACATGGATGAAGATCCACCAATGTGAATGATGCGCTTCAATCTGCAATTTCATAAAAAAAAAAAACGGTGATGATATTTTGGCTCTTGTTATAATCATGATACTTTGGCCAATATACCTTCCAACTTTCCTTTCGTAATTTTGTTTTAAAAGGTAACGGCCAGGGAATTTTAAATTGAATCATAACCGAGGCATGACACAAAAATCATCAAGAAGTGTGTAGGGAAACGTGCGACTTACCTAATTAGCACGTGTGCATAATTCAACGGGTCGGTCGTGGAATGAAATGAATGAAGAAGAAAGAAACAAAAATGGCTGCCTTATCTCTTTATATGCCTGCAATGTGACCACCCGATATGCAAATGAGATGCTCCTGGTTGGAGATAAAATAGGGTTGATTTTTTAGAAGGACGTTCATTTGAAGTTGGATTTCGAAGAAATAAGTTGAATTAGCAGAAGTTCGTTTGGAGTTGAGAGAAGGTGCGTTACGTATACAGAAGTTTGGAAGTTGGAAGTTTGGACAACAGCGTCAACCTTACCCAGGAAATTATTGGTGTGACGGGCGGAAGAAATAACACTCAAGTTATTGAATTATAAAGTGAGTACCAGTTTACGAGTTTTAAAGAAGATTGAGTCACTATTTTTTACCTTAAGGTTCAATATGGCGGAAGTAGCAGTACTTATTAGAGTCTTATTTATGTGTAAAAATCGTCTATCGTTTATAAAATATATGCCAACAAAATATACACACTCAAAGCATTTTACAGCATCAACAATGATCTAAGTTGTCTCCCTCTAATTTATTTATGTCAACATTAAAGACTGCGCTCTTCTAAAAATAACAAGTATAACATCTACTTGGTCATGGGGGATGAAATGAGAACAGTTTCCTCTCATGGATTAAATAAACAGGCCATTTCGAGTTAGGCCGTATGTGCTTTCTAGTTGAACAGCAAGCCATGCATGCATGCATACTCTACTATCATACATTCTGGCTGAGTGACCCTGGTTATTCAACGTATAACAGATTTTCCTGATTCTACTAGAAGATTCTTAGGTTTAAAAATGCACCTAATGAAAGTTGAATCCTGGAAAGAACAGGCCGAATAATCTAAAAATCATAAGCTTGCAACAAAAGTATGTAACTTATAAAATAGAATTTAGTTATTATGCTATGATAGAAAGTAAATATCCCTCAATCATATTGTGATCATTATTTTGTACATCTAAGATATTATTTACCATTGATTGTTGCCAGATCCAATATGACTAGAGTGGCAGTACCTGCCAAGGTTCCATTGATAGATTAAATAGAATCTATCGTTTGCAAAATATATGCCTACAAAACAAATCAATATAAAACCAATTATATATTTACATCATCAATTATTATGTTTTAATATTAAAAATTTGATACATAAAATCTTTTATTTTTAAGTGACTGTGTTATAACATAATTATATTAGTTGTCTCCATCGGATTTATTCTTCTCAGCTAATACAATCTCCTAAAAATAATAGATATTTCTACTTAGTCATGGCTGACAAAATGAAAATAATTTCCCTGCGTGGATTAAATAAACAGGTCACTTCAAAATTCTCTTCACTTTTCCTGAACACAAGATAAAGAATCCCAAGTTCGGAAAGATGCATGGTCGCATGTATCATCGACTGAAATGTTTCGAATATAACAATTAAGTTTTTAATAAATCATCCACGTAATACACATTTGCAAAAGTATAAAACTTAAAATTATGTTTACTATTAGGAATTTGAAGCATAAAATCTTTTAGTTTTAAACTTGTTAGGTAGAATTATCTCAGTTGTCTCCCTTGTGTTTGTTTTTCTCAGCATTACAGAATGCGCTCTCCTAAAAATAACAGATATTTCTACTAAGTGATGACCGACAGAATGAGGACAATTCTTTCTCATTGATTGAATACACAAATTCCAAATCAGTTTAGTTTCAATGTGTTTTAGATAAAGAATCTCAAGTTCTAAAAGAAGCACTTGTTGAAGGTAAGATGCATCATCGGCTGAAACGTTGTGAATATAACAACCAAGTTTAACCAAGTAAAAAATCCAAGTAATATATATTTGTGAAAGTACACAATGTAAAAATAAAAAATTTAGATCTCATCGTAAGTAAAAGAAAATACATAGCACTCATGTGTAGTCATTATGGTTAACAGCTCTGACATTGTATTATTTTTTTCGAGCTGACCTTTCGTAGCATCATGAACGTGTTGCAACTTTCATACAATGTGAATTAATTGATTCGTGCATCTGGATTTGCAGATTATATTGGAAAAAAGTCTTATTCGTTGATCGCATATATGCAAGTCAAAAATACAAAAGTTGAAGAGGAGCTAAAGTTTGCACTGCAGTTGACTACAAAAAAGAATTTGTATGAGCATTTCCTTTTCCCTTTTGACAACGTGAGGTCGTTGTATTTTGAAGAAGTAAGTCGCTATGTTTCTCACTACGTATCTTCTAGAGTTGCCCACGATGAATAATCTCAATTCAATGAACGTAGTGTACAGTGGAGTACTGAGATCTACTGATGTCTAGTTTATGTCCGGGGTAAACTCCTTCATTGTACGCGCTAAACACTCAAACTAAGTTCTAATTCTGAGAAATGCTTAAAAAAACGAACATAGTTCGAATATAATTCGAGGTTCTCAAGGCCAGAAAAATACATTTTGGTTACCAACTTTTGGTCACCAGCTTTGACGTTTCCTCTTCCTTTCTCGGCACTCCATTGGATCAACGTTTTATCCAAAACATTTCTCCTTAAAATGACGACCAAATAAATCATGTTTATAGTGCTGGGATTATTTCTAGATCCACATTCATTCCTTGGAAAGAAAGTTGCTTACATAAGATATCGGATCAGCAAGACAACAATGCTTAACGATGCAATCCTAACTCTGAAATAACATAGAAAGAGGCAAAGCGGCTTTATTTGACTTTCCGTTTTTATCTTTTTTAGGCAGACTTGATATTAGAAAATATCACTGGGTTTTGACAGATATTAATGTGCTTGAAACAAATCTTGGATTAACCATTTTTTTTTTCTGTCATTTTTCTTCTTGGATGATGCGATTAGTAATGATGAAGAGATTTTAAACAAAATAAAAATATACTTTTTTTTTGTTGTTTTTACCCATCGATAAATCATTGTTATAAATGATTGATTTCTTTTTTGACTGTCGAAATCAACATCGATTTATTTAAAGAAAAAACATTTTGTACTTTTAAATTAGAAAAATAAGGAAATAAGAATTTAATCGTTGTGATTGAGTAATATTTACCGATTGAAAAAACAACGTCTGAAAAGATTCGTTCATAATCTACAGTAACTATAATTAGGTTTATCTATCTATCTATATACCTACAAAGTTGAGTTTTTATCATCCTGACATGAATATAAAACGCCTACTTTTTCTATTTAAAAATTATTAAAACAAACTGCTGAATATACTCAGTCATGGATATGCGAGCGACTACATGAAAATTAACTAATTTATACATTCCTTTGAAAAACGGTTATAATTAATTATTGATCTATTTTATGGTTTCTTATTAGATAGTTGATTTCATTTAACTATTTTACTGAATTCAATTTATGCATAGTTCCTACATTCTGCATAATTGTAAAGAATTTAAAATGAAAATTATGTACAGCATAATCGCCTTGACACACCGGTTCTCGTCAAATCACCGAAGTTAAGCAACGTTGAGCCTCGTTAATACTAGATGAGTAACCATTTGGGAATTTTAGGCACTGTATGTGCTCTCCGCTTATCTCGGTATTTGTTTCCAGTTGTCCTGTAAACACACTTTGTAGTACTTACCAACACAACAAACGCCCTCGTGTTTGTGCCTTGTATAGGCATGCGCGACAACAAAACTTGGGTTTTTATAAGCGGAAGTCTCGAGATTGTCAGGAATCTACAGACGCATGCGCAAGAGAAGGGATTGAGATAGTGGTATAAAGGCAGGTCGAGTGAGAAGGTTGTTGTTGTTGTTGTCATTGGACGTTACAGTGACGCGTGCGTTAGCAGGTGATTAAGAGGCGGTTTATTTTTGTGTGTCAAGTCGCACACCTCGGTGAAGGTCATATAAATCGTTCACCTCGGTGAAGGTGAAGGTCATAAGATATTTCGGCTATTTCATTTTGTCTCTTTTCCTGGACAACTATGGCTGGGGCAAAGTTTGATTTAAAACTGATACCCGAATTCGACGGATCAACTTCTGTTGTTGACTAGGTCGAAAGGGTTGAGCTGACCTGCAACCTCTGTGAAGTAAAGGGGGTGCATACCGTGAGTCCCCTAAGATTGGCTGGAGGCGCCCTAAGTGTATATCAGCAACTGAGTGCTGTGGAGAAGGCTGATATTACCTGTATAAAAAATGCTTTATACAAGGCATTTGCCATGGATCCCTGTACGGCCTACGAAACATTTGCCACTAGGAAGCTCATGCCAGGAGAAACCGTGGACGTCTTCTTCACGGAGCTGAAGAAACTTGCAGTTCTATTTGGCAATGGAGTGTCAGAGCAAACACTGGCGTATGCGTTTGTGGCCGGCCTTCCCACCCATGTTAAGCAACTGTTGAGGGCTTCCACCAGCATATCTGTAACGCCCATGGAACATTTGTTAGAACGCGCTCGAGCCATTATCAGAGATGAGGAGGACCTGAGGGAACTGGTTGTAATGATGGCGCAGGCAGCCAAGACTAATGCTGAAAAGAGTCCCAGTTTGAGACCCACGACCAATGGGAGATGTTTCTGCTGTGGCCAGCGAGGCCATATCGCAAGAAATTGTACTAACAAGGGGCGGGGGCGCCCGCGCTGTTTCCAATGTGGTAGCTATGGACATTTATCCCAAAATTGTGCGGGAAATGCACCAGGGGGCAGGACGTCAGCACCGCCCTGTTCCCCGGACAAGATTTAATTGAGGCGCAACTGACAATAAATGTGTACGTGGACCAAGTGCTTTGTTCAGCTCTTCTCGACTCTGGGTGCTCACACACCATCATGAGTGCCAAACTGTGTCGAAACTGGACAAAGCAGAACATCAAAGTAACCACAATAGGTGGTAATATGCAAGCTTGCTGTGGAGCCGGAACTGTCAAAGTCCACACAAACTCTGGTGTGGCCGCAAACATTAATGTGCTGGTGATGCGAGGGGATTTGCTGGGATTCGATGTACTATTGGGATATGATGCTATTAAGGCACTGGGGGGAGTGGTTATCGGAAGAGATGGGACTGTGCGATTTTTGGAAACCCCAGTGTGTGCTGCAGTTCACATTGATCGGCCTGATTTTAAGGTGGACTACGACCCTCACCAAAAAGCATGGACTGCATCGTGGAAGTGGACAGAAGGAAGGGCGCCAACCGAACTCAAGAATAGCATTGCAGAGTACTCGATACCCGACGAGGCCCATAATGATTACGAGAAGGAACTTGAGGCATGGATCCAGGATGGATGGCTGATCCCCTACCCCAACAAGCTGGGACCACCCAAGGGTCTGATTCCCTTAATGGCTGTAGTCCAGCATAACAAATCAAAAGTTCGTCCGGTGCTGGACTATCGTGAACTCAATAGATACATTGAGACGTACACTACCGATGCTGACGTGTGCGCCAATAAGCTGAGAGAATGGCGCCAGAAGGGCTCCAATGTGTCTATAGTAGACTTGCGGAAGGCTTATTTGCAGGTGCGAGTGGATGAGACATTGTGGTCATTCCAGACAGTGTGGTTCCGGGGTCAGAGATACTGCCTTACTCGGCTTGGCTTTGGGCTGAATGTGGCACCGCAAATCATGAAGACCATCGTAAATGCAGTGTTGTCCCAGGAAAAGACTACTGAGGACGCAACATCGGCCTATATTGATGATGTGTATGTCAATGAAGACGTACAATCTGCGTCGCACGTCAGAGAAAAGTTAGCTCAATTCGGGTTGGAGTGCAAGGATCCCGAACGTCTGAGGGATGGAGCACGGATATTAGGATTGGACGTTTGCGGGAAAGACGGTACCTTACGATAGAGGCGTGGCAGTGAGATTCCAACCGTCCCTGATGTTATTACGCGTCGGACTATTTTTTCCTTGTGTGGGAAACTTATTGGTCACTTACCAGCGTGTGGCTGGCTCCGAGCAGCTGTGGGCATCATCAAACGCAGGGCAAGTTTAGTAACTACAGGTTGGGATGATGTATCTGATGATGCTCTTCTAACTCTGATGACGACAGAAACCCTAGAGAGAGTTAACAAGGAGGATCCTGCCCGTGGAGAATGGTGTGTCGATGGGGACACTGTGAATGTGTGGGTTGACGCTAGTTCTTTGGCATTGGGAGTGTTATTGGAGCAACGTGGAAATGTAATTGAAGACGCATGCTGGCTGCGACCCGTGAATGATGCTCAACACATCAACCTGGCGGAACTGGATGCTGTTGTGAAGGGTTTAAATCTGGCACTGCAATGGCAGTCGAAGAAGTTACACTTGTACACGGATTCTCTCTGCGTCTACCACTGGGTGTCCGACACTCTCTCGGGACGAACAAGAGTCCGTACTAAGGCAGCCAGTGAGATGTTAATCCGGCAGAGGCTAAACACCCTGAAGAGTCTGGTATCAGAATATGACCTGTCGGTGAGTGTAACGCTCGTGGCATCACACTGTAATCGTGCAGACCAACTAACCCGTGTGCCTCACAAATGGTATGAAGCTGTGAAGACAGGCGTGGAGTTCATTGCTCGATCTTGCGCAGTTGGCGCGATTAGCTCATGCCAAATACAAAGAATTCATGTGCAGAGTGGACATCCAGGTATCAAAAGAACTTTGTATTTTGCGAGGCGTGTAGACCCGGCAGTGACAAGGGCGGATGTCAGGCAGATCATCAGGCACTGTGAGGCATGCCAGTCTATCAATCCTGCACCTGAGCAATGGAAGAAGGGGCGATTGGAAATGGATCATGTGTGGCAACGATTAGCGATGGATATTACCCTTATCAAATGTGGACCCACTCGTTTTGCGGTGTGGTGGCAAATGACCAGGCAGGACTCAGCGAATGTTGTCCGCCAACTGTCATCTATCTTTTCTGAGCGAGGTGCGCCGGAAGAGATATTGACGGACAACGATGCTGCTTTTTGTAGCCACCAAGTTTGGCAGTTGTTGAATGAGTGGGGTGTCCGACTACGACTGCGATGTGCCCATGTGCCATCAGGGAATGGCATTGCTGAGAGGAGCCATCGCAGCATCAAGAGAATTGCTGCCAGAAAACAATGCACCATTACGGAGGCCACGTATTGGTATAACGTCACACCAAAGGATGGGAAGACACTAACAACAACACCGGCCAATGCCATACACAAATACCGTGTTAGGATAAAGGGCATTGACACTGTCCAACCAATCGACGAGGAGAGTCATAACAAATACAAGGTAGGGGATCCAGTTTGGGTTAGACCCCCTGGAAACCGGTGCACCACCAAGTTCAAGCGAGGACGAATATCTGGAGTGGTCAGCCAGCAGTCGGTCCTTATTGATGGAACCCACCCCATGTGCGCGATCTTCACCCGGCTAGTAAAGTACATCCCATAACTACAGAGAGCGACGAATCATCAGATGATGAGCCGCTGATGAGTGAGGTTACCGAGCAAGAGAGTGGTAGTTTTAGTTCGTCTGATCAGGCAGGATCAGAACCAGAACCAGAACCAGAACCTCACACAGAACCAGAACCAGAACCTGAATCCGAGAGTGTAAATACCACCCTTCGCAGAAGCCAACGAACTAAGAGGCCACCCCCGGAGTGCACTCTATGTGATCATCAGATCAGGGGGGAGTGTAGTACTTACCAACACAACAAACGCCCTCGTGTTTGTGCCTTGTATAGGCATGCGCGACAACAAAACTTGGGTTTTTATAAGCGGAAGTCTCGAGATTGTCAGGAATCTACAGGCGCATGCGCAAGAGAAGAGATTGAGATAGTGTTATAAAGGCAGGTCGAGTGAGAAGGTTGTTGTTGTTGTTGTCATTGGACGTTACAGTGACTCATGCGTTAGCAAGTGATTAAGAGGCGGTTTATTTTTGTGTGTCAAGTCGCGCACCTCGGTGAAGGTCATATAAATCGTTCACCTCGGTGAAGGTCATTGCCACTAACATTTAACAATGTGACTCAGGAGAGGTTGGTTGGAGATTGCCCGCCTTCTGCCACAAAAATTTCCCACACAGGCAGCCCTTCGTGGGTATCCATAGTCTGTCAAAAACTGAAGGAGCCCCCTAAGATGAAAACGTTCTCTCCTTTAGCAAATCTATCTAAATTCTCATCGAACTGAATAAGAATCAATTTACAAAAGCTAAAAGCGAAGCTCAATATTCAAAATATTTAATAGAGCTTAAGAAAATCGAACAGAATATCCATCCGAACGCATGGATTTCAGACTTTTAACTTCAGGAAATATTTTAATTATATACCTTAAACATTTTACAATGCTTTGAACATTATTGTTGCTTTTCTTTTTGCTGTGTTAATTTGGACTGGTTCTTTGTTTTTTTTGTTGGAAGTTTCTTTAATTTGATTTTCTATCTAACGATTTGGAAATCTCTGATCGCCCATGTGACATTTTTTCCTGTGATCTTCTTCGGATCGTTTTTGGATCTGTCTTCTTTGCGTCCTTTTGATGAAAGAGAATGACGGAATAACTTTTGTGTATTGTAGGAGATTATATTAACAGAGGGATATATTAAAACGTGTCATGTGTTATCTATTGTTCTTTTAACAGATAGATAATAAACGTATAAATGTTTTTTAGCCAGGAGGATATGATATTGATGTGTAAACTGAGTCATGTTGTATCAGACTTATCACACGGGGTATTTTTACGGTTCATATATAAGAAGAATAATATATGCTTCATACCTTTTTTCTTGAAGAGTTCTCCTATCTTTCCACTGCTTCGTGACGAACCATGAAAGAATCAGCACCATCCAATTGAGACATCTGTTCTTACTCGTGAAACCACAAAACAACTCTTTCTATTTTTATAATATAAATTTATTACAGTTGTCTCAAATGGTTTTTCTGCAGTTCGTCTACATTTTCTATTCTTACAGCCCGCTCCTAGCTGTCTGTCCACCCCTGTCTAGACGTCTGTCCGCTTTGATGGTCAAATCTCAACTCTCTCAATCTCTCCAAAACCAACTACATCAGATGTTCTCTTACACCGCCTCATTACGTGTCTCAGACCAACCTAATGTCCACATCTAGTTATTTGTTTATTCAAACCCCAAAATAATGTTTACATCTATTTTCTATTTTCACATTCCTTTTGCGATTCACGCGTCAATCATCTTTTCCCCAATTTAATTGTTTATTCTTCTAATCATAATAACTGATCCAGCGATCATCCGTCGCTCAAATCAATCAATAATAATAACAATAACAATAATGTTTTGACCCTTGACCCCGCTTGCCACAGTTAACACATACACTACGCTATGATCACAGCCTAAAAGGGTTATAACATTACATAACCAGTCTGTATTACTTGTATTTATTTTCTGTATTTAGAAATTTATGTAAAAATTATTTTGTTCCTAAATCATATAATGATATATTTTTAATTCATCACTCCATATATTTGTTTTCAGGATGTCACAAGACGAAAAAAAAAAGAAGTTTTTTTAAAATAAACTTAGCTTCCATATATTTGAGAAATATTAATACTTTTTTTTGGGGGGGGGTAGCCTCATAGAAAGCATGAGGCTACTTAATTTAAGGGGCTAAAAAAATTACAACTTACAGTTAAAACAGCAATTTTTCCGCCTTTGTCAGAAACATCGCTCATGTTATGAAAAGGATAAAATTAGGAAAGTGAGAGTCCACTTTTTACTCTCAGTATGATAAAACAAAAATACTATTTAGGCGAAATATTAAAACAATTGAAACTTTTCAATGCAAGATTTTGTATTATTTTTTAAAAATATTTTTATAAAATAATAATCTTAATTTTTGCGAATCAAATTCCATCTTCAGAGATTATCAGAATCGGGTCATATTTAAAAAAAAGAAAGAAAAGAAAAACGGAAACTTTTTAAACATCTATGTTTTGTGGTTACACTTTGTATGGTTGTCTTCTGTGAAAGGATTAAGGGTTGGTGTTGCAAAATTCAAACCCTGAAGGTTGAACAAGGAACTACCAGGCATGCAGGTAATTTAAAAAGACGTCATTTCACTGGAAGCTCTGAAGAGTTAGAAATTCTAAAGTATTTTTTAAAACATCCATATTTTGCGGTTGTATCTTAAATGTACACAACTTAGCAGCTATAAATATAATAAAAACTCAATGTACTAGATAGAGCAATTAAAATACAAGAAAACTGAATGATGAAAATAAAAATTGAATAAACAATAAAAGATATCTATATAAAGAAAGAAATAAGCATGCGTGAATAAAGCGATAAATAAAAAGGAGTGTATAAGTAAATTATGATAAAAAATGAGGAGAAGCATTTAGCTTTGAAATGCTATGATGTAAAGAGGTTTTTCTCTCAATTTCATCCTTTTTTTTCCTTATTCATCTGATGATATAATAAAGTTATATGTAACTTTTATTCCTCATCTTTTATTTTGTGAAGTGACCGTCTCAGGGAGCGATTGGGCTCCCCACAGATGGAGGTCAAGACTCCCGAAATGCTGGAGAAGCCAGGCAGATATGAGTTCTTTTTATTCTTTAATTATCGTTGGTGTGTCCGGGCGACGGCAAAAGGCCTTGCTGAGAGAAAGATTAGATTGTGATTTTCATTGTATTGAAAATCGTTGACAGTATTATTTTTTTTTGAAAATTGTACTCCAAAAATGGAATGACTCAGGATTTAAGTCTGACAATGTTTATAGCTTGAGTATAATACCTGCGACCACCGAGGTCGCGTGAGTGACCTTTTCAGAGCAGGAGAGCGCTGGTAAGAACCACAGGTGTACACGGTGCACGCAGAGAAGAGCGAATCTCTCCTGGGGGTGACGTAACTAGATGTGATTGGTCCAGGAAGCGACTCCCAGCTCACCACTTACCAGAGTATATGAACGGGTCTCAGCGTCGAAACGGCCAGTTAGAGACTTGAGCTGAGTTTGGGAGCAGAGTCAAGCACAGTGGAAGAGTCGCAACACCCCTCTCTTCCCACATAATTCCACCGTGATACTGAGAGAAATTAACTTATGTTGAACTCAGCGGAGTCTGCCAAAATCAACACTGAAATACAGACAATTGTATATGACTATATATATTTATATATCTAATCTTAAATTTAATGAGGAGAATAGAGAACTGAGTTGTTTCTTTCTTTTGTGTGCATGAAATTGTTTTCCTTCAAGCCGATAAAGGACGGGTCGTATTTGGTCGCCGTTTAAGCAAGATAAAGATCCTGAGTAATCAGGAAAGACTTAAAAAAAAAGAATATCAAAGGAGAAGGGAGCGACAAGGAGGCCCTATGCCCCTCCAGGTCGGAGGGGAATGGCTTGTTTAGCCTGTAGATGGAAGGGACATGAAACAGAGAGCAGTCCGATCTGTGAGAAGTCTGGCAACTTTGGCCTGGCAGCTAGTCGATGTTCAGATGCAACGAATCACAGGTTAGGAAGAAGAAAGTATAAGGATAAAGTACCCCCTGACCTGCCAGAGAGGAGATCAAAGTGTCGAGTGATCTGAGTTGAGACTGCTTCCAGGCTGCCCAAAGGCACCCAAGGAAAGAGGCCGATGGAGCTAAGACCAAATGACGCTCACACCCCGGGGAGCCAGTTGACCTGAGGAGCGAAGAGGCGCCTGAGTTGCTGGACCTGTGGCCAGTTTGGTCATATGGCCAGAGGCTGACCGAGAAGAAAAAGTTGGTGATGCCGGGAATCAGGTCATTTGTGGAGAAAGTGACTGGAAAAGGGGGAACTCCCCGATTCAGAAATGGAAAGAGTGCCCATTGCCAAATTCTACCCAAGGAGGGAGTCAAGAGGAAAGATGACTGGAAGTCCATTATGTTTTAAGGAAGAGTTGAAACCTTAGATGCTAGATGGTGGTGGGGGCGTAAAAGTGGCAGCCATAATAGACACCGAAGTGTCTGTATTCCTGATTAAGTCCAGCACGTATCAGAAGATGGTGGCCAAAGTTGATTGCGCCCAGTTGACCTAGAGTTGACCCAGGCGGATCGAGCCTGACTATCCCTGGAATGACTGGCCAGGCTCCCCTATGAAGTGGAGGGAGTGTTTGGACAATACAGGTTTACGTAGCGTCAGATGTGAAGAGTTGATATTGGGGTATGACTGGCTGGAAGAAATAGGAGCTATGGTCAGAGCACTCCTCTAAGTGGCCGAAGACAACCGGAGGATCCCCCTGTGATGACCCTAGAGGATGCAGAAATTCCTCCTGGAATGGTAGTGTCAACTACAGGAAGGATTCAGGGGTGAGGAGGTAGAAGCCCTGATGGTTAACAGGTCACCTCCCTACTAGAAGATAAAGGGGACTTAGAAGTGGTGGTCTGTGACGCCATGGTGAGTGGACCTGGGAGCTTCCTGGTGCTACGAGTGAACAACTTCAACAAAACGGTGCAGGTCAAAAGTGGAACCCAGGTGGGTCGAGCCTGCCCTGTTGAGAGAGGCCAAAGAATAGAAACCCGGGCTGGAGGGACACAAAAGAAAATGAGAGAATCAATAGAAGTAAAACTGGAGGAAGTGATAGCACCGCCTGAATACCAATGAGAGGTGATAAAATTGCTAGAATATAATCGAGATATTATCGCTTCTGGCGATCAGAGTTAGGGTGTACCAATACAATGATGATGTGAATTGATACGAGAGACCACCTGCCTGTAAGAATAAAACCCTACCGAACCCCAATCCATAAAAGAAAAATTGTTGAGGAAGTGGTGTCTGACATGTTGGAGATTACTGGCAAGTAACCCTAGATGGGGAGGATTAGGAGAAGATGGCCTTTGGATGCGGAAATTTTATAGCAAGCCCCACTCTCCTCAATGGTTTACTTCGACTTGTGCAACTGCCATTGCTCAAAGGTAGCATGCATATAACAGATTTAACCGACATAAGTCCAGTTCAAACAGACAGAAGTACATAGAAGTAGAAATAAATAAAGAAAGAAATAGCGACAGCTAAAAGAGAATTTGCTGAAACCTCTAAAAACGCATCGAAGCACAGAAATTAGGAACTCGTGACTTCTGGAAAATCTACAACAGTGTAGTAAATAATGGGCAATCAACAATTCCCCCATTAACCAACAATCACGAGGTTTTTTGCTCAGCAACCGAGAAGGCTAACATGCTTGCCAGTCGGTTTGCCTCAAACTCAACACTGGAACCTTCCAACCACCCTCTACCTGACAGATGCCACGCTAGACGATCTGCATGCTATCACAAAAAACCTTGACACTTCAAAAGCATGTGGACCCGATGTCATCCCAGCTGTGCTATTAAAAAAGTGCTCAGCTAAAGTAGCACCAGTTCTCTCCAAACTCTACAACAAATGCCTTAATGAATCTTGCTTTCCGGGCTGTTGGAAAACTGCTTCTGTAGTACCAGTATTCAAGAATTCTGGCGAAAGAAATTAAATTAAATTATCGCCCCATTAGCCTCCTCACACTTTTTTCCAAAATATTTGAGACCTTAATTAACCATGCTCTAGTCCATCACCTTACAGATGGTAAACTTCTGACTGACCAACAATATGGATTCAGACAAGCTCGTTCCACAGCAGACATCCTAACTGTAATCTCTGAACGTATATACCACTCATTGGACAAAGCCGGGGAGGGCAAAGCTTTAGATATATCTAAGGCTTTTGACAGGGTATGGCATGAGGGTCTCCTCAGGAAAATTAGATCATACGGTATCACTGGTAGAATACTTAGCATAATTAAATCCTTCTTAGATAAGAGAAAAATCCAGGTTGTCCTCAACGGTCGTACATCTAAACAATAGGATATAAACGCGGGAGTGCTTCAGGGGTCTACCCTTGGACCTCTGTTGTTCCTAATATTCATAAATGACCTCCCCAACAAAATTGCCTCTGAGATGGATATATACGCTGATGACACCACACTCTATAATAGGCATGACAGGAAAACAAATCAAAACATATCTAAAGAAATGGCAGAAACACTAGAGGATAACCTCCAATCTGTAGTGGAATTAGGACAAAAATGGATGGTCACATTCAATGCCGCCAAGACTAAACAAGTTTCCTTCAATAATTACAAGAAATCTTCTCTACCCCAATAGCAATGGTCAA
Source organism: Euprymna scolopes (assembly GCF_053919585.1). NCBI lineage: Eukaryota > Metazoa > Mollusca > Cephalopoda > Sepiida > Sepiolidae > Euprymna > Euprymna scolopes. The sequence continues at coordinate 65,116,013 of NC_136497.1, forward strand.
CGACACTTTATCTGAGAGTACATCTTTCAAACTCCTTGGCCTAACGTTCACAGAAAACATGAGTTGGAACAATTACATTGAAAGCATTGCCAGGGCCACTGCGAAGAAGGTAGGCTCTCTCTACCGTGCTATAAAATTACTAATACTCGAATGTATCCTGTACCTCTATAAGGCCACCATTTGCCCATGTATGGAGTATTGTCTTCATATTTGGGCTGGTGTATCTGCTACTAGTCTCTTGCTTCTAGATAAGGTTCAAAAGAGATTCGCAAATCTGATAGGCCCTGAACTGGCATCTAAGCTTCAGTCTCTGTCCCATCGACGAAATGTTGCATCCATCTGCCTGTTCTACAAGTATATTAATGGAGAATGCTCTGACGAACTGCAAGCACTTGTGCCCCCACGACGTGAACACCCTCGACAAACCCAACAGGCAGCTAAATCTCACCCCCACACTGTAGAAATCCCTAGATGTAAAAGATCTTTCTACTCCAGTAGTTTCTTCCCCCAAACCGCTAGACTTTGGAATTCCATTCCAAGTACCTGCTTCCCCAACTGTACTGACGTGCAGAAGTTCAAGTGTAACGTGAACAGATATCTTGCTGCCCAAAACCCCAGTAGATGTTACCCCCGATAGTAGCCTCGTACACCAAAGTGGCAATGTGCCTTGTTTAGGGTGAAAATGTAATTAAAAAAAAAATAATAATGTGGGAATATTTAACTTCAGGATCATGCCGTTTGGTCTTTATAATGCACCAACGGTCTTTTCACAACAGATGTCGATAGTCTTGCGGGGGTTGGAGGGGTTTGCTGTCACATACCTGGACGATATACTAATTTTCTCACAGACGCCTGAGGAACTCTTCGGACATTTGATGGAAGTATTTGAGAGATTACGTCAACATCAATTGAGACTAAAGCTGCCAAAGTGTCAGTTTCTCAAGGAAGAAACAAAGTACTTGGGATTTGTGATTAATGAGGTGGGAATAAGGCCTGATATAGAAAAGGTAGTGGTTATCAGGTCCTTGCCCGAACCGAAGACAGTGCGAGGGTTCATATGGATGATCGGCTATTTCCAAAAGTTCAAACCTGTCTTTAGTTGGCTGGCCGCTCCAAGAAGGTTTTTGAAGCCCTGAAGGATCAGTTAACTGCTATACTATTACTGGCGTGTCCAGATCTGAGTAACCCTATGGTCCTATATGCAGATGCGAGTGCATAGGGGCTGGGTTGACCCAGCTGTGTCCCGAGAAGGAAGGCTCCTGTGCCTGGCATATCAAAAGAAATCCCAATATACTTCCTGTTGCATAAGCTATCCAAAATCCAGCACAGATGGCCGGTGATTGAGAAGGAGGCTTTTGTGATTGTATATGCTAAACTATTATCCAAGCGAGGCTGAGTTTGTGGAAATACTTGCTTGAGGCGGAGTGGACGAATAAGAAGATCCAGCAGTGAACACTCAAGTTATCTGGCTATCAGTGTCGGATCGAGTACTTGGAAGGCAAGGAGAATACCTGCACAGACCTTTTGTCCTGGATTCCGGAGCAGTTGGAATCTGAAGCTATCCAATTAGCACCGGGTGTGGATGATAGGGCTTTCCAGGTAGGAGTGATCAATTCCCATACCTTGAAGGAAAGGCCGAAATGGAGTGAGATGCAACCAAAGCCGAAGCTATGGCAGACCCACACTGAGTCGAAGCTATCAAGAGAATTAGTTGGGTTAAGGGACAGATTGAAAAAGGGTCGGACTGAAAAATGAACTCTCCACCAAGACCGACTGTCCTATATCTCTGGTTGGGATGGAGAAATGGAACTAAAAATGGTGGTGCCAGCCCAACCATGGAGAGAGATCCTGGAGCAAGCCCATGAGAGAGCAAGACACTTGAGGATCGAAAAGACCTATGAGTTGATATTTAGGAACTACTATTGGCTGGGACTGGCCAAGGAGGTAGTAGAGTGGATAAACTGATGTGTAAGATGTCAGACTCACAGTAGATACCAACCGTTTGCTCCGCTAGCAGAAACAGAGGTTCCACAGTATCCCTTCCAGAAACTGAGCTTCAACATCTCTGGACCCTACCCAATAACAGAGCGTGGCAACCAATACATAGTGAGCATAGTGGATTGGTTCACTAACACGCCAGAGGCCTTTGCAGTGCTGGACAAGACCGCCCAGTTGGTGGCCGGCATAGTTCTGGGTGAGATCTACCCTAAATATGGGGCTCCATAGCAATTAGTCACCAACAATGGCGCCGAGAACGTCAATAAGGTTATGAAGGAAGTTCTGGAAGGTCTGGGGGTGCAGCATGTGTTGACCTCCCCTTATCACCTCATAAAACGCTGGTAGATATCTTGAGAAAGCTCGTTACTGATAATCCGGCGGAGTGGGACTGGTTTCTCACACAGGCCTTAGCAGCAGTGAGGTTCACAATGAATGAAACCTCAGAGTTTTCATCATTTGAGTTGGTGTTTGGTACCTGGGGGAAGAACATCATCAGTTATTGTTAGAACAACAACACAAGAGGTTCGTCAAGGCCAGGGGGCCCATTAAACGAGCACAAAAAAAGTGAAATGCTCGCGTGAACAAAGATAGGAGAGATGTGGAGTTCAAAGTGGGAAACCCCGTTTACTATAAGGTGCAAGCCCGAGAGGGGAAGCTAAACAAACGCTGGACTCCTTACTACCATATAGCGGAGCAAACAGGTCCGCTTTCTTTCATAATATGGAACCAGGTCGCTGGGAAGATAAAGAGGGTGCACACCAATGACCTCAAGGTGGCAAAATTGGAGTTTGATATAAAACCCGCCCTGCGAAGGTTGGAGAAGAACCCACGTAAGGCAACCTTGGTTGCACCACAAGAAATGGAGATCTCCGACGAAGAGGAGGAGTCCATCCAGCTGGATGTTGATGTTATGAGACCCACAAGTGACTGGAAACCAAGACCAGTCAGAGCGATCCCTGATCAGAGACCCACCCAAAGCCTCGATGCTGAGGATGACCCTAGGGATGTGTCGAATGAGGTCAGTAAAACCCAGAGGAATTCTGATGATTCTTGGTAGGAAGAAGATGAGATTCCCTCATTCTTACTAAAAGAGCAGAAACGGAGGAGAGTGACCCCCTAGAGTCCTCAGTTCGCCCTATGACTGGGACCCGGGAAGCAGCACGCCCCCAATGGTGAAAACTAGCCAGACACTGCCTCCTGTCAAATTGCTCCTAAAAGACAGACTCTGGGGGGGCAATGGTAAGAAATTGGGCGAGATTAGAAGGACTGACTAATTGGGGTGAAATTCTGTTTCCGAACGTTTAAAATAATTTTCGAAGGAGAATTAATCGGGCAAATTCCTTATTTAAGGTTTTATTTGAAATTGGGCCATATGAAGAGTATTTGGGAAAAATTAGAATGGTTATGGAAAAAAATTTCCTCAGTCTAGAAGGATCTCTCCTTCATTGAACGAGAACAGATTTTACACCTTGATCTAGTTAAATTTACCCGACAGTATATAAGGATATTATTTTTGAAAGATTAAATTAATTCTTGAAAAAAAAATTCCTCAGTCTAGAAGGATCTCTCCTTCATTGAACGAGAACAGATTTTGCACCTTGATCTAGTTGAATTACTCAAGAGCAAGTAAGAGTGTTATTTTTTTGGGAAGATTAAATGATTGGTTTTGAAGTAAGTTGAAAATAAAAAGCTTGTGAAAATGGATTAAGATTCGTGAGTGTGAATAAAATCCCCTATGCGAATGAATGACTTTGATATTGGAAGTACTAAAAGTCTTAAACTGAGAATAAGTGGAAAAATTTTTCTATTCACTCATTTTAAAGCGTCTATTTATTAAGTTCTACATCAAGATTGTGGATTAAATAAAAAAAATGAATTTGAAGCATTTTGGAATGGCGAGTTGAGAGGCTAATAACCAAGAATTATTTTTTTTCTCTCCTCGCCAGTGAATTAATCTTCAGCATGAACTTGGGGGCGGACCGCACCACCGTACAATGCATTGGGTGTTTTTCGGCAAGGGCCCAGTCGTGATTCACCTGAGATGCGAAGATAGTGTCCCCGGTTCTCGGTCACTCTGTTGACGCTCGTAGGGGCACATCAGTTTGAAGGAATAGTAGATCGTTTGGAAGGTCTGGAGGTCAAGGAGTTGTGAGCTAGTGCTTATGGACGAGCGATGGTGGGAGTGAGAATCAATATATTAGTGATGATGAGAATTATTCTGGTGGCAGTGGTGTGGTGCGTATGAGGGCGAGTGAGGATGAGAGACATGGAGAAGCATCTCGAAATTGTTTGTGCTGACGACAGAGGTAACTCTGGTCCAAACCCACCTGCAGCCAAGATGACCCAACCTGAGGAAAACCCAGTCCCTGACGAGCAACCAGAGGAAAGCAGCATGTGTGTTGAGACCTTCCCGGAAACCGAGATGTGGAGTCAATGAGAGCGACCTTGATTCTTTTTCTCCTTCTCTGTTTTCTTTAATTTCTTGCAGAAAATTGGCCCGTGAACTGCCAAGGAGAATCCCGATCATGACCAGTTAAGGTGAGAGGGAAGTAGATTAGTCCAATAAAGAGCGCGTACTAGTTACCCAGAATAGAGGCGTTAGACTATTGAGATTGTGATAATTCTTTTGTGATTGAAAAAAAAAGAGTAACTTTCAAAATTTCTGAAAAAAAAGAAATTTTTATAACATGTGGAAAAAAAGGTGACATACGACTTTTATAATTTTTGATCAGAAAAAAATGAATAACTTTTCATTTTCGATCAGAAAAAAAATTGAGTAACTTTTAATTTTTGAGTGAAAAAAATTGAGTAACTTTAAATTTTTGAGTGAAGAAAATTGAGTAACTTTTAATTTTTGAGTGAAAAAAATTGAGTAACTTTTAATTTTTGAGTGAAAAAAAATGAGTAACTTTTAATTTTTGAGTGAAAAAAATTGAGTAACTTTTAATTTTTGAGTGAAAAAAAATGAGTAACTTTTAATTTGTGAGTGAAAAAAATTGAGTAACTTTTAATTTTTGAGTGAAAAAATTGAGTAATTTTTAATTTTTGAGTGAAAAAAATTGAGTAACTTTAAATTTTTGAGTGAAAAAAATTGAGTAACTTTTAATTTTGGAGTGAAAAAAAATGAGTAACTTTTAATTTGTGAGTGAAAAAAATTGAGTAACTTTTAATTTTTGAGTGAAAAAAATTGAGTAACTTTTAATTTTTGAGTGAAAAAAATTGAGTAACTTTTTATTTGTGAGTGAAAAAAATTGAGTAACTTTTTATTTGTGAGTGAAAAAAATTGAGTAACTTTTAATTTTTGAGTGAAAAAAATTGAGTAATTTTTAATTTTTGAGTGAAAAAAATTGAGTAACTTTTAATTTTTGAGTGAAAAAAATTGAGTAACTTTTAATTTTTGAGTGAAAAGAATTGAGTAACTTTTAATTTTTGAGTGAAAAAAATTGAGTAACTTTTAATTTTTGAGTGAAAAAAATTGAGTAACTTTTAATTTTTGAGTGAAAAAAATTGAGTAACTTTTAATTTTTGAGTGAAAAAAATTGAGTAACTTTTAATTTTTGAGTGAAAAAAATTGAGTAACTTTTAATTTTTGAGTGAAAAAAATGCGTAACTTTTAATTTTTGAGTGAAAAAAATTGAGTAACTTTTAATTTTTTAATGAAATAAATTGAGTAACTTTTAATTTTTGAGTGAAAAAAAATTGAGTAACTTTTAATTTTTGAGTGAAAAAATGAGTAACTTTTAATTTTTGAGTGAAAAAAATTGAGTAACTTTTAATTTTTGAGTGAAAAAAATGAGTAACTTTTAATTTTTGAGTGAAAAAAAATGAGTAACTTTTAATTTTTGAGTGAAAAAAATTGAGTAACTTTTAATTTTTGAGTGAAAAAAATGAGTAACCTTTAATTTTTGAGTGAAAAAAAATGAGTAACTTTTAATTTTTGAGTGAAAAAATTGAGTAACTTTTAATTTTTGAGTGAAAAAAATTGAGTAACTTTTAATTTTTGAGTGAAAAAAATGAGTAACTTTTAATTTGTGAGTGAAAAAAATTGAGTAACTTTTAATTTTTGAGTGAAAAAAATTGAGTAACTTTTAATTTTTGAGTGAAAAAAAATTGAGTAACTTTTAATTTTTGAGTGAAAAAAAATGAGTAACTTTTAATTTTTGAGTGAAAAAATTGAGTAACTTTTAATTTTTGAGTGAAAAAAATTGAGTAACTTTTTATTTTTGAGTGAACAAAATGAGTAACTTTTAATTTGTGAGTGAAAAAAATTGACTAACTTTTAATTTTTGAATGACAAAAATGAGCAACGTTTAATTTTTGAGTGAAAAAAATTGAGTAACTTTTAATTTTTGAGTAAAAAAAAATGAGTAACTTTTAATTTGTGAGTGAAAAAAATTGAGTAACTTTTAATTTTTGAGTGAAAAAAATTGAGTAACTTTTAATTTTTGAGTGAAAAAAATTGAGTAACTTTTTATTTGTGAGTGAAAAAAATTGAGTAACTTTTAATTTTTGAGTGAAAAAAATTGAGTAACTTTTAATTTTTGAGTGAAAAAAATTGAGTAACTTTTAATTTTTGAGTGAAAAAAATTGAGTAACTTTTTATTTGTGAGTGAAAAAAATTGAGTAACTTTTAATTTTTGAGTGGAAAAAATTGAGTAACTTTTAATTTTTGAGTGAAAAAAATTGAGTAACTTTTAATTTTTGAGTGAAAAAAATTGAGTAATTTTTAATTTTTGAGTGAAAAAAATTGAGTAACTTTCAATTTTTGAGTGAAAAAAATTGAGTAACTTTTAATTTTTGAGTGACAAAAATGAGCAACTTTTAATTTTTGAGTGAAAAAAATTGAGTAACTTTTAATTTTTGAGTATAAAAAAATGAGTAACTTTTAATTTTTAAGTGAAAAAAATTGAGTAACTTTTAATTTTTGAGTGAAAAAAATTGAGTAACTTTTAATTTGTGAGTGAAAAAAATTGAGTAACTTTTAATTTTTGAGTGAAAAAAATTGAGTAATTTTTAATTTTTGAGTGAAAAAAATTGAGTAACTTTTAATTTTTGAGTGAAAAAAATTGAGTAACTTTTAATTTTTGAGTGACAAAAATGAGCAACTTTTAATTTTTGAGTGAAAAAAATTGAGTAACTTTTAATTTTTGAGTATAAAAAAATGAGTAACTTTTAATTTGTGAGTGAAAAAAATTGAGTAACTTTTAATTTTTGAGTGAAAAAAATTGAGTAACTTTTAATTTTTGAGTGAAAAAAATTGAGTAACTTTTTATTTGTGAGTGAAAAAAATTGAGTAACTTTTAATTTTTGAGTGAAAAAAATTGAGTAATTTTTAATTTTTGAGTGAAAAAAACTGAGTAACTTTAATTTTTTGAGTGAAAAAAATTGAGTTACTTTTAATTTTGGAGTGAAAAAAATTGAGTAACTTGTAATTTTTGAGTGAAAAAAATTGAGTAACTTTTAATTTTTGAGTGAAAAAAATTGAGTAACTTTTTATTTTTGAGTGAAAAAAATTGAGTAACTTTTTATTTTTGAGTGAAAAAAATTGAGTAACTTTTAATTTTTGAGTGAAAAAAATTGAGTAACTTTTAATTTTTGAGTGAAAAAAATTGAGTAACTTTTAATTTTTGAGTGAAAAAAATTGAGTAACTTTTAATTTTTGAGTGAAAAAAATTGAGTAACTTTTAATTTTTGAGTGAAAAAAATGAGTAACTTTTAATTTTTGAGTGAAAAAAACTGAGTAACTTTAAATTTTTGAGTGAAAAAAATTGAGTAACTTTTAATTTTTGAGTGAAAAAAATGAGTAACTTTTAATTTTTGAGTGAAAAAAAATGAGTAACTTTTAATTTTTGAGTGAAAAAAATTGAGTAACTTTTAATTTTTGAGTGAAAAAAATTGAGTAACTTTTTATTTGTGAGTGAAAAAAATTGAGTAACTTTTAATTTTTGAGTGAAAAAAATTGAGTAACTTTTAATTTTTGAGTGAAAAAAATTGAGTAACTTTTAATTTGTGATTGAAAAAAATTGAGTAACTTTTAATTTTTGAGTGGAAAAAATTGAGTAACTTTTAATTTTTGAGTGAAAAAAATTGATTAACTTTTAATTTTTGAGTGAAAAAAATTGAGTAACTTTTAATTTTTGAGTGAAAAAAATTGAGTAACTTTTAATTTTTGAGTGAAAAAAATTGAGTAACTTTTAATTTTTGAGTGAAAAAAATTGAGTAACTTTTAATTTTTGAGTGAAAAAAATTGAGTAACTTTTAATTTTTGAGTGAAAAAAATTGAGTAACTTTTAATTTTTGAGTGAAAAAAATGAGTAACTTTTAATTTTTGAGTGAAAAAAATTGAGTAACTTTAAATTTTTTAATGAAATAAATTGAGTAACGTTTAATTTTTGAGTGAAAAAAAATTGAGTAACTTTTAATTTTTGAGTGAAAAAAATTGAGTAACTTTTAATTTTTGAGTGAAAAAAATTGAGTAACTTTTAATTTTTGAGTGAAAAAAATTGAGTAACTTTTAATTTTTGAGTGAAAAAAATTGAGTAACTTTTAATTTTTGAGTGAAAAAAATTGAGTAACTTTTAATTTTTGAGTGAAAAAAATTGAGTAACTTTAAATTTTTTAATGAAATAAATTGAGTCACTTTTAATTTTTGAGTGAAAAAAAATTGAGTAACTTTTAATTTTTGAGTGAAAAAATGAGTAACTTTTAATTTTTGAGTGAAAAAAATTGAGTAACTTTTAATTTTTTAGTAAAAAAAAATGAGTAACTTTTAATTTGTGAGTGAAAAAAATTGAGTAACTTTTAATTTTTGAGTGAAAAAAATTGAGTAACTTTTAATTTTTGAGTGAAAAAAATTGAGTAACTTTTTATTTGTGAGTGAAAAAAATTGAGTAACTTTTAATTTTTGAGTGAAAAAAATTGAGTAACTTTTTATTTGTGAGTGAAAAAAATTGAGTAACTTTTAATTTTTGAGTGAAAAAAATTGAGTAACTTTTAATTTTTGAGTGAAAAAAATTGAGTAACTTTTAATTTGTGATTGAAAAAAATTGAGTAACTTTTAATTTTTGAGTGGAAAAAATTGAGTAACTTTTAATTTGTGATTGAAAAAAATTGAGTAACTTTTAATTTTTGAGTGAAAAAAATTGAGTAACTTTTAATTTTTGAGTGAAAAAAAATGAGCAACTTTTAATTTTTGAGTGAAAAAAATTGAGTAACTTTTAATTTTTGAGTATAAAAAAATGAGTAACTTTTAATTTGTGAGTGAAAAAAATTGAGTAACTTTTAATTTTTGAGTGAAAAAAATTGAGTAACTTTTAATTTTTGAGTGAAAAAAATGAGTAACTTTTAATTTTTGAGTGAAAAAAATTGAGTAACTTTAAATTTTTTAATGAAATAAATTGAGTCACTTTTAATTTTTGAGTGAAAAAAAATTGAGTAACTTTTAATTTTTGAGTGAAAAAATGAGTAACTTTTAATTTTTGAGTGAAAAAAATTGAGTAACTTTTAATTTTTGAGTAAAAAAAAATGAGTAACTTTTAATTTGTGAGTGAAAAAAATTGAGTAACTTTTAATTTTTGAGTGAAAAAAATTGAGTAACTTTTAATTTTTGAGTGAAAAAAATTGAGTAACTTTTAATTTGTGAGTGAAAAAAATTGAGTAACTTTTAATTTTTGAGTGAAAAAAATTGAGTAACTTTTAATTTTTGAGTGAAAAAAATTGAGTAACTTTTAATTTTTGAGTGAAAAAAATGAGTAACTTTTAATTTTTGAGTGAAAAAAATTGAGTAACTTTTAATTTTTGAGTGAAAAAAATGAGCAACTTTTAATTTTTGAGTGAAAAAATTGAGTAACTGTTCATTTTTGAGTGAAAAATTGAGTAACTTTTAATTTTTGAGTGAAAAAAATTGAGTAACTTTTAATTTTTGAGTGAAAAAAATTGAGTAACTTTTAATTTTTGAGTGAAAAAAAATGAGTAACTTTTAATTTTTGAGTGAAAAAAATGAATAACTTTTAATTTTTGAGTGAAAAAAATTGAGTAACTTTTAATTTTTGAGTGAAAAAACTGAGTAACTTTTAATTTTTGAGTGAAAAAAATGAGTAACTTTTAATTTTGGAGAGAAAAAAATGAGTAACTTTTATAATCTGTTTGAAAAAAAAAACGTATAATTGTCTAGAAAAAAAGAGACTATATGGCTTTTATAATCTTGAAAAAAAAAGGAATAATAAAACTTTTACAATCTATAACTTTTGAACTTTTAGAACCCAAAGGGGGAATTGCTCGGGTGATGAACTGATGTGGAGAACCATCACCTGGGGGTGGTTGTTGTTTAACTCGAGTTAGAACTATATGTGTTTTTTCTAACAGGTGAACCAATAATGAAAAAAAAAAAAAACGGCCGATGGAACCAGCTGGTATTGAGTGCAGTGAGAGGTTGGTGGGACAGAGACTTTGTGTGTAGATGAATTGGACTCATCCGTTTCCTCTGGAAACAATAGTTCTAAGGAAGGGCGGAATGTGACGTGACCGTCCCAGGGGGCGATTGGGCTCCCCATGAGGGGAAGGTCAAGACTCCCGAAATGCTGGAGAAGCTGGGCAGATATGAGTTCTTTTTATTCTTTAATTATCGTTGGTGTGCCTGGGCGATAGAAAAAATTGTTGACAATATCATTTTTGTTTGTAAATTGTACTCCGAAAATGGGATGACTCAGGATTCGAGTCTGAGGATGTTTATAGTTTGAGTACAATGCCTGCGACCCCTCGAGGTCGCGTGAGAGACCTTTTCGGGGCATGAGAGTGCTGGCAGAACCACATGTGTACACGGTGCATGCGGAGAAGAGCGAACCTCCCCTAGAGGTGACGTAATCAGATGCGATTGGTCCAGGAAGCGGCCCTGGCTCACCCCTTACCTGAATATATGAACGGGTCCCAGCGTCGAAACGGCCAGTTAGAGACTTGAGCTGAGTTTGGGAGCAGATTCAAGCACAGTGGAAGAGTCGCAACACCCCTCTCTTCCCACATAATTCCACCGCGATACTGAGAGAACTTAACGTATGTATATATATCCGTGACCAGTTGGGTCAGTATATGTTATGGCTAGCTAGGGAATAGTGAGTACATTAATTATGGTAAAAATATGCGCGCTTGCGTGTAAAAAAATTGCCACCACTTTTAATATGAGGAAATACATTGCTTAATATCTAGCAAACTACTTATGTACGGAAAATTGATATATGAGATATTCGTTTTCAGCATAACCGAAAACTTTAAGAAATTGTCATTTTGAAGGAAAATATTTAGGTGAAAACCAAGTAAACATTTACCAAAACTTCTATTTTGATATTTGTTTTAAATAAAAAAAATGTTACATTATATACAGTGTTAATCATCCGTACCTTAAAATTTATCTGACGTCACTTCTGCCGAATGGCTTTGTAAACAAAGAAGTGCGACTTCTCACGAAAGCACCTATCACAACTCAACGACTATAACTTTTATTTGTTCTCAACAGGCTAAAAAAAAAAAAGTCTATTGTTTGCATAATCTTCAAAGTATTAATAAACATTTGCGAGTAATTTCAAATTGCCAATTACGGAATGCAATGCAACATAACAGGCTTAAAACAGTTTAAATCGTAAAAACTAAAGCAAATACGCAAGAAAAGTAACTGCTATTGCGTTTGGTTACAGTTATAGTGAAAAATAGGATTTACCGGTTAAATGGTTATAATTTCTTCGGTTATTTTTACCCAACCAGTTAACTATGAAACAGTGGCGGCTCGTGCATGTGGCTGTGAGGTTGCAGCACCCCAAAGTTATTTCTACGCAATATTAACGATAAAATTAAAAATAATAGTCAGTTTTTTTTTATTTTATTTATTTATTTATTTTATTTATTTATTTAATTATATATATATATATATATATATATATATATATATATATATATGTGTGTGTGTGTGTGTGTGTGTGTGTGTGTGTGTGTGTGTGTGTGTGTGTGTGTGTGTGTGTGTGTGTGTGAACTGTCTATTTATGGTTCTGGATTATTTTAAAGACAATTATTCATAGAAGGTCTCGTTCCACAGTTTAAAAAGTATAGTATTTTACTTACATTTTTAACGATGTCTTCTGTTTATTATTTTAGTGAATACGGAACGCTTATTCTATTTCAGTAATAAATATATTTTTTACATTTAACGTTACGAGTTCGTTTTTTTTTTTACTGTGCTACTTTATCTTTTTTTTTTAACTTTTGAGTGAGCCTTCCTTACATAACAAAAAATATGTTTCGAAATAAATGTTACAAAAGTCAAGAATGACTTTATTAAATAAATCACCAAAATCACCATTCGCAAATACACTGATTAACGCAGTCAAAACATATTTTACGTCTTGTTCTGTTTTTTTTTGTTTTACGGCATATCAATCCTTTTTCGTGTTATTTGATGCCGAATCGAGTAATTTTTTAACATTTATACATCTTCACGTTGTTTACATAGTTATTATTTATGTTTTGTCTGTTTTATTTTGCTTCTTTTACAGGCATTCATCATCTTCTAATGCCCACCGACAGGGCATACATATTTAAATACTATAAAAAATGGACACAACAATTTTTTATTTAATATGAAATAAAACACTTTGTTTCATTACTTACGATTTAATTTATTTAAAGAAATATTTATTTCCTATTTAAAGATTTTCAGTATATTTTATTTAACTAAAGAAATATTTATTGTTCATACATATATTTTTTCCATTATTTTTATTACATTGTTAGGTGAAGTTTCAGAATAGTTACCCCCCTCCCCATATTAAGAATGGCTTTCAGCATGATTCTTACAATAGCGGTATCAAAGTTTTTTATTTTTTATTTTAAAACAAATTATAAGAAAAAAGATACAAGACCATTAAATTTTTTCATTAAATCGCTATTTAGGTGAAGGTTCAAAATAGTAACCCTTCTCCCCATAACCGTTTTTTATGCAGTAAAATACTGTTTCAATAATTATGGTTTAAATAAATATTTATTCCTTATTTAAAGATTTACAGTATAATTTATTTAACTGAAGAAATATTTATTGTTCATACATATATTTTTTCCCTTATTTTTTTTACATTGTTAGGTAAAGTTTCAGAATAGTTAACCCCCCTACCCATATTAAGAATGGCTTTCAGCATGATTCTTACAATAGTGTTATCAAAGTTTATTGATTTTTCTTATTTAATAAAAATTATAAAAAAGATACAAGAACATTTTAAACATTTTTTTCATTAAATGGTTATTTAGGTGAAGGTTTAGAATAGTCAAATCCTCTCCCCTTATTAAGAATGGCATTTTTATTATTTCAGCATGATGCTTACATTTTTCTTAATATAAAAATAAAGATACAAGAAAATGTTAAGCTTTTTTAATTAAAATGTTAGATCCCCCAGTTATTCATTTGATAAAAGCAATATTTAATGAGCATGGTTCTTCTTGCCAGGCAATGGGTTTACCTGAACCAACAGGTGATCCTCCAATAGATAATATGACTCGAAATACAAACGGGCCTAATGTTGAATTGTTAAGCAATGAACAATTAGAGGTCTTTAATACTATAATCAAGGCTGTCATGGCAACTGAAAAAGTAGCCCCACACAACAATTGCTTCTATTTAGATGCCCCAGCCGGATCAGGAAAAACCTTTTTATTCAACATGTTATATGATTACTTCACCTCCAGCAGTACTGTAACCGTCACTGCGGCATTGATGCAATGCTACTAACTTCAGGGAAAACACTCCACAGTATATTCAAACTACCTGTACCTCTGACAGAAACCAGTGTCTGTAACGTTTCTCCTGTATCAGAGCATGCTTCTTTTTTGAGAAAGGTAATGATATTCATCATAGACAAAGCCTCTATGATACCTAATCATGCACTGCTTGCTATAGATAGATGTTTACAAGATATAATGGGTAACGATAAAATATTTGGTGGAAAATTTCTCATACTTGGAGGTGACTTCAGGCAAATTTTGCCAGTAGTGCCACATAGATCACCTACATCTATTATAGACACCTGTCTTAAAAGATGCCCATTGTGGCATCATTTCAGTCAATTACAACTAACACAAAACGTCAGAACTAACATAAATGAACAGGAGTTTTCTAGATGGCTCCTTCATCTTGGTAATGGTACACTAACGGGCAGTCTTAATGACGTTCCTGTAGATGCCATAGATGTTCCTAATGATTCGGTATGTAATGGTTCTCTAATCTCAGAAATATTTGATTGCAGCCCTCAAGAAATGGAAAATAGAATCATCATGACTCCAAAAAATACAGAATATTTAACAGTAAATGTAGAAATTCTAAATAATCTTTCCGGAGGCATAAATACATATTTAAGTACAGATTACACCTCCGATGATGATGCTGAACTTCAAAATTGTCCTATCGAGTTCATAAATTCATTAACTCCATCTGGAATGTCACCTCACCGACTTAATGTGAAAATAGGGGCAATAGTAATGCGACTGCGAAATTTATCCATAAATCAAGGACTTTGTAATGGAACTAGGATGAAAATAAAAGAATGTCATCAAAACAGCATCATTGCTATTTTAATTAATGGATTTAATAGAGGTTCCACATTTATAATTCCAAGAATTAAGTTAAAGCCAAGTGATACAAATGTTCTGTTTGCATTTCATCGGATACAGTTTGCAATATTCTTAGCATATTCACTGACCATCAATAAAGCACAAGGCCAAACTTTTGATAAGGTTGGTATATATCTTCAACAAGCTGTATTTTCTCATGGTCAACTGTATGTGGCATGTTCAAGAGCTCGATCTAAGCACAGTGTGAAATTTAAGGTAATGCAACTGCATAGAGATGATAATCAGGGCAGAAAGCGTGGTGTAACATATACTAAGAATATTGTTTACCGTGAAGTGTTATGAAAACAATCAGGAACAGCTATGGAATCTAAAAATTAACTTGGATGTAAATATGATTTTGGAAATTTTTTTTTTTTAAATTGCTTTCCTTATATTTAAAATTCATAATTTGATGAAAAAGTAGTGTACAGTTTGTTTAACTTTACTTAATTATATAACATTGACATAAATTTGATAGGTACAACCTACCTCACATCATTTTGATTATCAAAAAATCAAAATTTAACTGTACTTCGTAAGATTTACAGAAACACTACATTTTATATGCATGTAATATCTGAATAGTATAACAGATTACAATGTTTTTATGGAAAAAACGTTTGTACAGAAAATTCAAAGTGTTCTATTTATATTATCAGGAAAGTGTGATGCATTAATTGAAATCTATATCAATAATTCGACTTAAAAAATATTTGTGAATTTCCAAATCTTCATTGAATAAAATTCAAAATAAATAGAAAAGTCTATCGCATGGGTAAAAGTTGACAGTTGCTTATTTAACTTCATTAAAAGCCATCAAAGTCAACTAAGAGCTGCTCAGTATTCTGGCTTAATGGATCATTTAGCAAGGAAATAAGATGGCGATTCTGGTGCACCAGTTATTCTACCATCTTCATTTACAGGAAGTCCTAGGAATCTTCAACAACTGTATCAAGATGCAATGGCAGTTTTCTGTAAATATGGAAAGCCAGACGTATTCCTTACCTACACATGTAATTCAAGATGTCCTGAAATATTAAACAACTTGAGGTCATCAGAACTTTCACAAAATCGATGTCAACAATGTCACACAGTTTTTTTTTAAATTCACAGTCTGACTCCCCAGAACCTGCTGACTGACCACTATTCTCACCCCAAGCAGCTTATCGACGTCCCTGTCACCGCCTCAATCATCACCAGCACTTCCTGACAATATCAACAGCATCAGTTACGATCGCATTGACCTTCAATAAAAGTTTAAACTAAAGTTCTTTGTTCTACTTGCTTCCATACGTTCATTTTTGTAATATAACAATAAGGAATTTCTTACTGATGTGTTTTAAAAGATTTTAACTACCGTTGAATTTCCACGGGTCCTGCTAGTTATTATTATTATTATTATTATTATTAATATTATTATTATTATTATTATTATTATTATTATTATTATTAGTAGTAGTAGTAGTAGTGGTAGTAAGAGGATGATGATGATGATGATGATGATGATGATGATGATGATGATGATGATGATGATGATGATGATGATGTGCGTATCACGTGTTCTAGTAAATAAAATCTTCTGTTTTTTTTAATACGCACACATTTAACGTTGCGATTTAATTCGGTAGCAGGCGAACATAGATAATATGCAAAACGTTTTAATTTTTTATTTTAATTAAAACTATTCGGGATTTAGCAATAAAGCAAACACGCGACTAAGGGTAAAAATCAAATATACAATAAATAAAGGTTACCATAAAAATAACAGTTACTTTTCCACCTTTTTGTTTGTTTTTAATAGTTTTAAATGCTATTTATTTTGTAGCAACTAAACTTTAAATAATAATAATAATTAAAAAATATTTATATTTTGTTTTTTATAAGCAAACAAGCGAAGAAACATACTATTTTGAAAATACATTTTAGTCAGAAATCTTTTCCACTTGTACTTTTTATAAATATTTGCCTCCCACGAAGACGATGTTAAAAGTTTTACACTCTGTAAAAATGTTTTTATCTATAAAAGATTTTTTTAATTAAAATGTGTTTAAAAATAATTCTGCATTTTTAAACGTTACATCGAATTTGTTAGCTGGTGCGGCAGATAATACGTATTAGAAAAAGTAAGTAGAAATCCTTCTAGACCGAGGCAATTTTATTTGGGGGAGGCTATATTAAAATCTGATTTTTTATAATGCTTGTATATAAATATCTAATATATGACGCTTTCCTGGTTTTGTTTTTGTTTTGTTACGCACGCGCAGAATTGTTCAAACTGGGAAGTATAAACCGAATAGATGGTTATAATGCTCAAAAAAGACGATTTGAGTTTTATAATATAACACACACACAAGCACACACATTGTATATAACATATATATATATATTGTATATAATGTATATATATATATATATATATATATTGTATATAACATATATATGTATATATGTTGTATATATATATATGTATATATATTTTGTATATAACATATATATGTTTATATATTTTGTATATAATATATATATATATATTGTATATAACATACATATATATTTTGTATATAACATATATATATTGTATATAACACACACATATATATATATATATATTGTATATAACACATATATATATATATTGTATATAACACACACATACATATATATATATATATTTATTTTGTATATAACATATATATATATTGTATATAACATTTATATATATTTTGTATATAACATTTATATATATTTTGTATATAATATATATATATATATTTTGTATATAATATATATATATATTGTATATAATATATATATTTTTTTTTTGTATATAATATATATATATATATTTTGTATATAACATATATATATATTTTGTATATAACATATATATATATATATATATTGTATATAACATATATATATATATTTTGTATATAACATATATATATATTTTGTATATAACATATATATATATTTTGTATATAACATATATATATATATATTGTATATAACATATATATATATATTTTGTATATAACATATATATATATATATATATATTATATATAACATATATATATATTTTTTGTATATAACATATATATATATTTTTTGTATATAACATATATATATATTTTTTGTATATAACATATATATATATTTTTTGTATATAACACACATACACACATATATATATATATATATATATATATATATATATATATATATATATATACATATATGTATGTATATGCATATATATATATATATATATATATATATATATATATATATATATATATATATATATATATATATATATATATATATATATATACAATGCCGGTAAAAAGAAAGTCCACACTTGTAGTATTTTCAAAAACTGCAAATTTAAGCTAAATTTAATGTAACTGTTTAAACAACATATACCTCATTTGATTTGCCTTTTAATCATCTATAAGTTTACCTGTTCATATTTGATTTTTAATTGAAATATTCTAGTGTTCACGAAAATTTAAAAAAATAACTTCCAATTGAGGAGGTAAAAAGAAAGTGCACAGCAACAAATTCCCTTAATTTATCGCTCCTAAATCATACATTATACAACGTAACATTTAATCCATATGCCAGGACTTCCTCTTAGTGATCGTCAGCAGATCATTAATCTCCACCTTTCTGGTTTATCCAATCGTCGAGAAATCGGACACAGATAGAAATATGATGAGAAAACGGTACGAAAGACTGTGCAAAAGCACTAAAATACCGGCAGTGTTCGTGATGCCCCTAAATCCGATTGTACTAGAGTCATTTCTAATAGGAAAGACAATGCTATCAAGATCCGCAGCTTAAGAAACAGATTTGAAACGGCACACCAAATCCAATCACAGTGTAATCTTGTTAAAAAGTGCTCTCTTTCTACTGCCAAGAACAGATTAAAGTAATTTTATTTGCGAGGATATGTTGTGATGTAATGGAATAACCTAACATCCCTTCATAGGTGAAATGAACTATAGATATATTGGCCCTCTCACGTGACTGAGAGAGAAGGAAAAAAGACTGGAAGAGAATAAGTGGTCGAGTAACTCTTATTTCACATGTTTTCCCTTGTAAATAAACCCCTTTGTCTTTCACCCATAACCCCGTGTTTCTTGCTGTATTCTTATTTAAAGTAAGGATATAACATATTGCAAGACACAAGCGAATGATTTCTGTAAAAAACAGAAAGCGCCGTCTGGACTTCGTCAGATGCAATGACGATCATGACTCACCATATTGGTCAAAAGTGCTTTTTAGCGACGAAAGTAGTTCAATAGGTTAAGCAGTGATGGTAGGCAGTGCGTCCGTCGGAGGAAAGACGAAGTATTGAATCCTATGTGTTCAGTTTCAACGTTGCAAGCTGGTAGAGGTTCAGTTTTGGTGGGGGCATTATTAGTACCAATAGTCCAGGACATATAGCTCGCTCGCAAAGTCGAATTAATTCGACCAAATACATTAATATGTTGACTGAGTATTTTCTACCTTACTTTCGGTGGAATTTGGATTATAATCCAGTCTTCATGCAGGATAATGCTCCCATTCACACAGCTGGCAATGTCAAGGGGTTCCTACGCATTAATAAAATTTCAAATTTGGAAGAACTTTGAACAAAAATTAAAGGAGTATTGCTGGAGTCTAATTCAAGGAATTCTCAAAAGATTGCAGACTGTTGAATTGCAGAAAGGTTATGCTACTAAATATTAACTAGTTCATTGTGTTTCTCTTGTATTTGTGTTGCATTAATGTCCTAAAGTTACATTTAAATAACAATTTTCCATTATGCGGACTTTCTTTTTGCCTCCTCAATTTGAAGTTATTTTTTTTAAATGGATGTGAACACTAAAATATTTCAATTAAAAGTCAAATATGAACAGGTAAAATTATAGAAGAATAAAAGGCCATTCAAATGAAGTGTAGTTTGTTTAAACAGTTACATGAAATTTAGTTTAAATTTGCAGTTTTTGAAAAAAGATTACAAGTGCGGACTTTCCATTTTCCGCCTGTGTATATGTGTATATATATGTATATATATATATATATATATATATATATATGTACATATATATATATATACATATATATTTATGTATATATATATGTATATATATGTATATATCTACATATATATGTCAATATATATATACATATATATGTCTATATATATGTATATGTGTATACATGTGTGTATATATGTGTGTATACATGTATATATGTGTGTGTATATATGTATATATATATGTGTATACATATACATACATATATATACATATACATATATATACATATACATACATATATATATATATATACATATATATATATATGCATATACATACATATACATACATGATGATGATTGCTGCATCTTTCCAGATGATCGCCGTCACACTGAGTTCTTCCAATCTTGCCGTCTATGCCATCTCAGATGACTCTGCACCCCTGCCGCAGATTTGCACATCCTGAAGCAGATGTGACACACAAATTGAGCAATTTCCATCGAGTTGACTTCCTCTGGATGTTGAAGGGTATTCTTATGAACAATCACATGTCTTCTCAGACCAGCAATAGACTTGCAAACTTTGCTGCATGTCAAACAGATCATTTGGTCTGTACTAATAGGTGCAAAGTTGACCTGAACAGGAGTTTTGTGCGACTTAAAGTGGTTGACGTAGCCAGCTTTTGACAAAAGCACTCGTTCACAAGTGTCGCACTTCCAGCTCTGTGTATCATGGTTGAGACCATCAATAAAACCTTTGCGAAGCTTTCGCTTCAGATTACTGTGGGTCTGCTTTCTTTTCTCTAGAGCGTCACAACTCTCACGTACAAGCTTTCTCCACTTCGGCCTTTGCAGAGTAAGTTCTTCTCATGTGTCGATGTCGATTTGTAAGACTTTCAAATTATTCTTTGTAAAGTCCCTGAACCTCTTCCTTGAGGGCGCTTGCCATTTTCCAACTCCCCGTAAAAAATTTGTTTTGGCAGCCTACAATCTTTCATTCGAACCAAGTGACCCACCCAACGCATGTGATATCTGATTACAAAGTTCTCAACACTAGAGCAACATGCTCTTATGAGGACTTCAGTATCGGGTACTTGTGCTTGCCACCTGATGTTTAAGATACGTCTCAAGCATTATAGGTGAAATCGTTCAAGCCACTTAGTGTGCCTTTGATGCAATGTCCAGGTCTCCGATGAGTACAACAATGTGGTTAGCACACAAGTCTTGTAAACGCAGATCTTAGTTCAGTTTGTGATGCCACGATCAGACCACACTCTTTTTTCCAACCTTCCAAAAGCAACAGATGCCTTCTGAATTCGCCTGTGGATTTCAGTGTCAAGACAGCCATCTCTCGACAGAGAACTACCAAGGGACACAAATGAATCAACTACACCCAGTCTAGCACCACAGACCATGATGTTTGGCTCCACGTATGATTGGACCGGTGCAGGAATGAATATCACCTTTGTTTTAGAGAGACTAATCCTCAGACCAAAGGCAGTGCAGGAGTCAGCAAAGCTATTCATTATATGCTGCATATCAGTCTCAGTGTGTGACAAAAAAACAGCATCGTCTGCATACAGTAACTCCTTGACCAAGACATGATGTAGCTTGGTTCTGGCATTAAATCTTCTAAGATTAAAAATGCGATTTGTGATTCAAAACATTAACATGACACCTCTACTGCAATCCAGAAACGCATGAGCAAGTAGAGCAGCAAAATATATAGAGAAAAGTGTAGGGGCAGGAATATCACTTTGTTTGACATCATTGTCAACTGGGATTTCATCAGACAATTTTCCGTTAAATGAGACTCGAGCTTTCATGTCCCTGTGCAGTTCCTTGAATATTCTAACAAAGGTTGGAGGACACCCTACTTTCTCCAAGATTAGCCATAGAGCATCCCTGTTAACCGTGTCAAATGCTTTGGTTAAATAAACAAACACTTGATACAGTGGCATCTGTTGTTCAATGCATTTTTCCTGGACTTGCCGGGCTGAAAAAATCATATCCATAGTTCCTCTGCCAGACCTAAAGCCACTTTGTGATTCCGGAATAGCATTAGGACAAATATCCTCCAGTAACCTGTTTAATAGAAGTCGTGCAAGAACTTTTCCAACAGCTTCCAAAAGCATAATCCCACGGTAGTGGTCACAAACATTCTTCTGTCCCTTTCCCTTAAACAGGGTCACCAAGACACCATCAATCCAGTCCTGCGGAACAGGAGCACCTTGCCAGATTTCCTCAACAAAACCAAGGATAGCATTAGCAATATTCGCACCTCCAGTCCTAAGAAGCTCCACCGGAACACCATCCAAATCAGTTGCCTTTCCACTGCTGATTTGTGCGATAGCCAACCGCACCTCAACCAGATTAGGTAAACGATCCATTCTGAATATAGTATCACATTGTGGCAGGCTATCAATTGCATCAGCATCCACTGCTGAGGGATTGTGAAACACATCAGTAAAGTGCTCCGGCCATCTCTTCAAGATATTCTCTGGATCCTTAATGACCACAGAACCATCTTTCGACATCAGGGGTGATATTGAAGCGGTAGCAGGACCAAATACTTGGCGCAGGAGTCCATAAAATTCCTTCGCATTTTTTGTGTCAAATGCCCTTTGGATCTGCTCCGTTATATCCATCCACCATTGGTTTTCATTTTTCTTAGCTCACGTTGCAATGTGGCTTTGAGCTCTTTGTATTGTCGCAATTTAGTTGTATGATCAGAATGATTTCCACGAAGTAAAGATTCATAAATTGTCTGTTTATTCATCAGTAACTGATTAATTTCAAGATTGTTGTCGTTAAACCAGTCCTTTTTCTTATCACTCTTGAAACCAAGAGTTTCAGCACCAGCAGAATAAACTTGAGTCTTAAAATTCACCAATGTGCCATCAAATGCAAGATTATCGAGCTTTTCCGCCATACCCTTTTGAACTTCAGGCAGCTTTAACTTCGCGACATCAATACGACTAGGCACCTTAACACCACTGTGACGAACCTTCTTACGGATTCGTAAATTAAACTTTCCTCTCACCAACTTGTGATCGGTGTCACATTCAGCACTGCGCATGACACCAACAGTATATGCATCTCGAAGGTCGCATTTCCGAGTTATGATGAAGTCAATTAGGTGACCATGCTTTGAACGTGGGTGTATCCAAGTAGCTTTGTGCTTCAGTTTACGTCGAAGAAAAGTGTTACAAATAGCGAGGTTAAATTCTGAACACAGCTCTAGTAGCTTAAGGCCATTAGCATTCATGGTACCGATGCCATAGCGGCCAAGAGGACTCCAGGTCTCATAGTCTTTTCCAACACAGGCATTGAAATCACCAAGAATAACAAGTTTTTCATTTATTGGTGTAGATGCAACAAAAGAGCGCAGAGATTCATAGAAACACAAGATGTCATCTTCATTCGCTTGAAGGGTTGGTGCATAGACCGAAAGAATAGTGATGAATCTGCCATGTGAAAGAGGAACACGAAGTTTCATGATGCGATCACAGATACTGGAAGGAAATTCCATAGTATCAACTAAGAATGTTTTAATCGCAAAACCGACTCCACCATCTCTACGGATACCCTCCGGTTTACCAATCCAGATGACAGTGTAGCCTGATGATAGCTGTCATTTGATCTTCTCCCAGAGACGGGTCTCTGACAGAGCAGCAATATCTATATCAAATCTTCGTAGCTCTGCAGTTACAAGCGCCGTCCTGCGCTCTGGACGGTTGGATGATGCTTTATCAAGAAGAGTGCATACATTCCAACAGCATAAATTGAATTTTGTTCCTTTTTGGATATACATTTTTGTTTTCTTCCTGCTTACATGAACTACCGTTAGCCGCAGGAAACTAACCAGTGATAGTATGACAGACAATTTTTAGTGCACCTTTTCTAGCACTTTCCCAAGACATTGGGTGAGCAGTGCTCTCCCTGAATAGGGCTGCTCAGTCACAGAACCCCCACCGGAGTTGGCCTCTGTTATGTGAAGGCACAATAACGATGTTAAGATAGGGTACCTGTCGCTCCTGTGTAGATTTGTGACTGTGTACCTCCATCGCCATAGGACTTGTAATAGAAATAAACGACAGACGAGGATAAGATAGTAAAAGATAGATAGATCTCAAGTAACATCTGTACATCGTTGTATTAATGTGACAAGCGCTTGTACGACACGAGAGCCACTCTCTAAGTCTCAGCAACAATAACCCAGTGACAAGCCATTGCAAGA
>NC_136497.1:65142424-65387424 GCF_053919585.1 Euprymna scolopes
TTGAATTTTTTTATGTGAATACACATCCATAACATCTATTCAAAAATTGTAGCAAATTCTCATTTTTTTTTCATCAGATATTTAACAACCCCGGAGCGGTTTATTTTCGTCGTAGGGAAGGAGAGGCATTTTATCCTGATTGTGTGGTTCCAACTATCAAATTTGGAGAAGGAAGCGTAAAGTTTACGGTTGCATGGCTGCTTCAGGCACGGGACTGTTGTACACATGTGAGGGCAGAATGAACACCACAATGTATACTAACATGCTGGACCAGGTTTACCAAACCTCTTTGATTAAAATATTTAATAATAACATTCAAAGTAATGTAATCTTCCAACAAAACAATGGCCCATATCATACGTCAAAAGTTTCAATGGGTTGGTTTGAGATAAAATAGATTACAGTGATGAAGTTGCCTCCTCAATCCCCAAACCGAAAACTCATTGAAACTTTGTGGTTCCATCAACGGAAAAGAGTGAGAATGCATAAATTTTCATGAAAAAAAAAAAGAAAGAATTAAAGGCCAAATTTAATGAAGAGTAGCAGAAAATAGATCTTACCACCTGCAACAATTAAGTCAATAAAATGCAAAAACGAATAAAAGCTGTTATAAAGGCAAAAGAAGGACATTCCAAATGTTGATTGCTGTTAAAATAAATTTATTAATGTTTACTCCATCATAATAAACCTTAAAATATGTAAGTTTGAATCATAATTTCGATTTTTCATTGGTGCTCCATAATTTTAACCTTGTCAGTATATTTAAGGTTTGGTATTTTAACTATTGTATATATATATATATATATATATATATATATATATATATATATATATATATATATATATATATATATATATATATATATATATATATATATATATAGTCTAAAGATGCTTTGAATAAAAAAATGCAAAAATAAAAATAAAGAATGCAGTTTAAATTCCCGGATGGAAAAAAAAATTTAACTTTAACCCATCGCAGACCTAGCATCTACATAATCCGACTTTTAAAATGTTTATAATGACAGAAGAGAATTCATTTATATAAGGATGAAAAAAAAAAAGGGCCTTAACTAAAGTTGTTAAATAGAAATATACTTAGCACTTGCATAAGCCGATTTCGCAAAAGTCTTCAATTTTAAAACAGAATTTAACTACATAAGGATGAAAAGAGAAAACCTTAACTAAAATTTTGTAAATAGAAAACGGGGATCATCAGCTACTTACCATGAAGCTGTTTCGGAAATTTAAAAACAGGACAGCTGTTTAATACATGGCTCTCCAGTAGATAATACCACTTCCCCAATAATATATATATATATATATATATATATATATATATATATATATATATATATATATATATATATATATATATATATATAGAGAGAGAGAGAGAGAGAGAGAGGGGGGGAATATAAAATATATTGATATATGTATTAGTAATCATATGATTTATGAAACAAATTAATTTAATTCCAGATGAGAGAAAATACTTTCATGTCTTTCTGTAAACACTGTCCGATTCTGCAGAGAGTATAAGCTCAATAACTTGTCTGTTAGTTGTGTTAGAGCTTTAATATAATAATAAGTTAATATATTTAACACATTTCAAAATATATTAAATATCCATGTTCTTTTGGAAACACACACACATATACCTTCTATAATATAAAGCTGAACGTCTGTGTGTGTCTGGTCACGAATAGGCTCCTATATGGTTGACTATTATAGAAAACTGATGACATATAATAATAGAAGATGTATCGAGACACAGGAATGGGTATGTTTGATCTGGCATAATGATGATTCATTAAAATTGTGGGGTCTGCGTATGCGCCTGGTCCACAAACTATGGAAATGAAAATTGAAAAAAAAAAAAAAAACGCTTACAAGTGTTTTTGATATAGGTGTACATAATAATATTTGATAAGTATGTTTTAACTTAAATAGGGATGGTATAATAAAATTATGGGGTCTGCGTTCACTCCTGGCGTCCATAGAATGGAAATAGGCACAAACTTTAATAAAGACTTTTCATATCTATCTGCGTAAGTATAATTTGATAATTATGTTTCAGTTTGAAGAAATATGGTATAAAATTATGAGGTGTTCGTCCGCGCCTGACCTCCATAGAATGGAAATATGTCACAAAGTTTAACAAGGTTTTTTAATATAAATCCACAGAATATTGTGATAAGTGTTTCAGTGGGAACAGGTATGGTATAATAAATTATGGGGTTTATCTATTTTATTTTTACTTTCACCATATTTTGCTTTGGTTTTGATACCCCCAAATTCGAAGCTATTTTTTTACAACCCTTCCTTTTCATAACCTATCATACTTTCATAAATCAGAGTCCATTTTTTGTAGGCTGTTTTTGAACCCAGTCAACGACGGGTACTTTTGCTAGTATATATATATATATATATATATATATATATATATATATATATATATATATACTAGCAGAGAAATCCGACGTTATTTGGGATTGAATGATGATCAATAAATGTTTCATGCTACCATATTTTTTTTTGTCATCGAAATCGGTGAAATCGGCCGTTTTTTAATCAAATTGATTGATTGCTTACTCTAGTTGGGGACCCATCGCGGTGCACCGGGAGAAACTTTCACATCCCCGCAGTGATTTAGTCATTGCACTTTAGAGAACCTACTGTTGCACTGTAGAGAACCTACTGTTGATTTTATAAAATTATTTTTTTACATATATAATTACTTGAATTTAAGTTTTAAATGTAAAAGTCAAGTGTCATGGTTCAATTGTGCTCTGACATAAACATTTATTTCGACCATGTCCCTGTTATATCGCGAAAATAGGAATAGTTGATTTTATATGTAGGGCCCTTCGGCTCGTGTGTTAATAAAACTCTCAAATGTATTTTTGATGTTATGCTGTGTTAATCACTTTGATCAAAATCACCTGTTCCTTAGTTCATCAAATTATTTCGATTATCAATACTCATGAAAGACATTCTTTTCTTTTTTTTTTACATGGGGTCACCACTTATCAAGGCCCGAAGGCCACTCAGGGATAAGGGTTATTGCGTGTACAGTAATCAGTTAGATAGTATTGTAGTAATCATTAGTATTGGGGGTTTTGATAGAGTGTCTTACTTAAGGGGGCGGTTTGTCAGGAGTTTGTTTATGTTCGACTTGAAGATGTCCAAGTTGTAGTCAGGTGGGAAACAGGCAAGCGGCAGAGAGTTCCACTGGCGTGCAGTTCTAAGAAAGAAGCTTTGCTCATGGAATCTACGTTTGGATCTAGGCACAGATAAAGAGTGGGGAAAATTATTGACAGTAGTTTCAGCCAGACGGGTGTTTCTTGTGAAAGATTGGCGAGGGGGGGGGAGGACAAGGGATTGGAGCTCAGACGAACACCTGCCATGGAAATAACGATAGGCTCGCAACGTCTCTTCTGTGGGAGAGAGGTTGCAGGGAAGAGAAAAGGACATCCCCCACCAAACAACGAAGTCTATTCCAATACAAAACCTATCTAAGAACACTGCCAGACACATAAAGTAACATCGTGTGAAATTTCATAAAAATATCGATCCAGCCGTTTTAAAGTCCATAGGTCTCTCTCTCTCACACACACACACACACATACGCACACACACATACGCGCACACACACACACACACACACATACGCACACACAGTTCCTATTATACAATAGTAGAGATAGAGATTAAAAATGTGTTAAATATATTCATGCATAATTGCCCATAAAAGATATAGTCACACACACACACACATATATACTGAGAGATATATAAATAAATAGATGAGAACATATAGAGAAATACAGAAAGATAGGCAAACATTTATAGATTAATATATATATATATATATATATATATATATATATATATATATATATATATATATATATAGTAAAACAAACGTTGCTTTTCCAACCAGTAAATATTACTCAATCACAACGATTAAATTCTTACTGCCTTTTTTCTAATTTAAAAGTACAAAATGTTTTTCTTTAAACAAATCGATGTGGACTTCGACAGTCAAAAAAGAAATCAATCTTTTATTATAATGATTTATCGATGGGTAAAAAGTATATTTTATTTTGTTTAAACACCCTTGATCATTATTAATCATATCACCAAAGAAAAAAAATATGATAGAGAAAAAAAAAATTATCCAAGATTTGTTTCGAGCACATTAATATCTGTCAAAACTCAGATACAGTTTCTAATATCTGATTTGCCTAAAAAAGATTAAAAACGGAAAACCAAATAAAGTCATTCTGCTTACTTTTATTTTATTATAGTTATGATTATATCATGAACATTTTTTTCTACTTGCTGTTGTGATATGTTAAATTAGCAACTTTATTCCCAGAGAATCAATGTGGATCTAGAAATGGACACAGTAAAATATATACAAGCGGTCAACAGATCAGATTCTTTTCTGAGATCATCATTAACCCTGATCCGTTATCTTGAAAAGCAACTTTTCTCCAAGAGAATCACAGTGGATTCAGAAATGGCTACATTAAGTATAAACATGATTTATTTGGTCACCAGCTTAAGGATGGATGTTCTCAAAAACGTTGATCCAGTGGACTGCCAAGAGAGGAAACAGGAGACGACTGATCAGCGACTCTGGATATCCCTATGTTTTTGGAGAGAGGGTGTATCCAATTATATTGGAACTATCTTCCTTTCTCATAGTATTTTGTAGTGCTAGAATGTAGCTTGAGCCTTTCGAGCATACAATGAACGAGTTGGCCCAGACAATAACCAAAGAATCGCAGAACCTCAGCATACCAATATTGATCTATACAATATTTTCATTGATATAAAATGATTTATCATGAGTAATTTATGGAAAATATGTAGTGAAAAACATAGCAACTCACTTCATCAAAATACAACGACCTTGTGTGATCAGAAGTGAAAATGAAAAGCTCGTACAAGTTCTCTTTTATAGTCAATGCAGTGCAAACTTTACCTCCTCCTCAACTTTTCTACTTGTTGTATGTTTACAATCAATAATATAGACTCTTATGTAATCAATAGATAAGACTCGTTTCCAAGATCATCTAATTCAGATGCGCGAATCAATTAATTCACATTGTGTGAAAATTGTAATAACTCCATGATGCCATGAAAGGTCAGTTAAAATATGTCTGAGATGTTCATCATTATGACTAGGGTACACATCAGTTCTATAGTACTTTCTCTAACACTCATTAGATCTAAATCCTTATTTTAAGCAGTAAATTTTATCAAATGTGTATTGCATTGATTTTTGGAGTGCTATTCGAAACATAGTTGTCATATTCACAATGTTTTGGCCAATGATACATCCGACCTTTAATAGGTACTTGTTTTCGAACTTGAGATTCATTATCTCAAACTCATTCAAAAATTCTATTATTTTTAGGAGATCGCATTCAATAACGTTGAAAAGAACAAATCCAAGGGAGACAACTTAGATAATTCTGTCTAACACAGTTATTTAAAAATAAAAGATTTTGTACTTCACAATCCTTGTATTATACCATAATTGATGCTGTAAATATATGATTGGTTTTATATTAATTTGTTTTGTAGGCACATATTTTGAAAATGATAAATTATATTTAACACATAAATAATATCTTGACTCTGGTCATATTAGCTTAAGAAGAAAGTTCTTGCAGAATTGTTAATTTTGATTTCAAATGATGTATTTTCAAATAAGTTTTCGTTATAATACCTTTATGTTATATATTATTTTAAAGAGCGTTTTTCGCACTATCTAATAGTTTAAATTACAATCGTTTCAAAGTATTTATGTTTTCTTTTCAGAACCTTAAATACAATATGAAAAAGAAAAGCAAATTCGCACGATTTTCTTATTTCAATTTAAGCTAGGCCGAAAAACTGCTGACACAGCTCGCGATATCAATGAAGTGTTTGGAACCACTACTGAACGCACAGCACAATGGTAATTTAAGAAATTTCATGTCAGCCATGAGAGTCCTAAAGATGACGAGCTTAGTGGTCAGCCATCGGATTTTAACAACGATCAATTAAGAGCTTTAATTGAAGTCAATCCACGCACAACTGTTTGAGAATTTGCTTCTGAATTAGACATAACATAGACAATGATTTCCAACCACTTGAGAGAGATTGGAAGGAGAAAATACTTGATAAATGGTTGCCTTGCGAATTGAACAATAATAAAAAAAAACTCTGTTATGAGGTGTCATCTTCCCTTTTTTTTATGCAACAACAACGGCCCGTTTCTCGATCGGGTTGTAACTTGAGATGAAAGATGGGTTCTTCACGAGAACCAGCGATACTCAGCTCAGTGGTTAGCGGCTGACGAAGCTCTACAACACTTCTCGAATCCAGTTGCACCAAAAGAAGGTAATATTGATTGTTTGGTGGTCTGTGATCGGTTTCATCCATTACAGTTTTTTGAATGCAGGTGAAACCATTACAGCGAAGTAGTACTGTCAACAAATGGATGAAATGCATCAAAAACTTCAACAACAACACCCAGCATTAGTCAAAAAAAAAAAAAAAAGGTTCAATTCTTCTCCATTCATTCTGATGGTGCTTATTTCGATCAATAAATATTTGCTTGAGCCAAGATATGTTCATCTGAATTTGAAAGTTAAAAACTACAAGAAATTTCTTGTCAACTTGATTCAAACCGCGGATAAATTGAAGCTAAAGAATGTCTTAATTATTCAACATAATAGAATATATAGAAGGGCTGTGTGCTTTCTACCATTGCATAAAAACTAAATTCTTTAAATTATTGGGCCTACTTTTCCCAACGTCCAACTTTCATCAGGTGCATTTTTAGAAACTGATAACCATTTAATATATATAAGATCACACAACCATAGAATGCATGATAGTAGTGTATACATGCATGACATGCTGTGCAGCTAGAAAGCATATATGGTTCCTTAGGAAACGATACAAGGGACACGACAACAGTATTAACACCAGTCCTCTCCTTCGCTTAGATACCAACAATTATTCACTGTTGTGGGCGAAAGCGACATGGTAGTGTCAGAGTCTTACCATTTCGAACTATCGTTCCTAGCAGAGTCTTCTGTGGCGGATATGTTTAGTAGCACACTGTATTAAGGTTGCTATCTGGCTAACATTGCTTTGGTGAAAATCCAAAAGAAGTCGACATAAGAATCAATCATGCCCTGGTCATCTCTGTCTATGCATGTAGTAAACAAAGACATCTCAGACCCGGAACCGCCAACCAATGAAGTGAAACTAGGACAAACCTTTCCCAACTTCATATGCAACCACTAAACCTTGCTTTTTTTAGTATCAAATGTGATACATTATCTGAAAGTAAACTGACTACAAGTGTGTTAACCAGTGCTGGACTGTCCAACGTTGAAGATGTCCTTTGTGAGAACTCTTTCTGAAGTGTCTGAGCGTGTCTCTCTTAGAATGAATGTCCATAAAAAGAAGCCGTTCTTTACGTGCAGCTTGTGTGATGATAATGAGATCAGGTGGTTATGTATTGGAATTAATAACATTAATAACAGCACAGCAGGATCAAACAAAATGCAGAAAACAATATTTAATTATCATGTGTGACACACGTGACTGAATCCAGTTGCGGTAGTGTCTGTCATCGTGTACATATATTTGTGTTTCAACAACAATAAATGCATAGGTAACATCGAATCTCGGGGCATTGTCTTCCTGGCTATCGTTATCAGTTAATTCTATGATTATATTGCAAAGTTGAACAATTAGTGGATTGACTATATAATTTTTTTTTCAGTTCTTCATATTCACGTGATCTACTGGTTTTGGTTTTGTCCAATGTCAAATCAATGGTCTCTATCTCTCTAGTGTAAATTAATGCTCTTCTTGGCAGTCTATGTATTCTTTGCTGCCACAGATGGCTGCTCTCCGCACCGACTCTTCATCGTTAGATCTATTTGTGTTTAAAGTCCTTGATAAGAAAACATCAATATCTATTGAGACAATAATTCTTAAAACAGCTCTACAATGGTCTGGCCATATTATAAAGAATCATTGATTGCCAAATTCCAAAAGAAATTTTACTAGGTGAACGAAGAGGGAACCACACAAGAATAGAGGATATCCAAAAAATGAGATAAGTCTCCTTTACATAACTCATTGAAGTAGGAAAGGACTGAACAGGATGAAAAGCGCTCACAAAAATAGCACCAAAGTATTTGAGAAGGATTTTCGCAATGGAGTCAATAATCTTGTAAAACATCCTCATATGACAAAGCTTAGTTATGTGATATCTATCAGATCGGTGCAAAAGTTTTTGCCGATTAAAATTTTTTATCTTGAAATGAAAAACTGTGCTGTTGAAAATCTTTATTCATAACAATAAAGACCTTCGTTTCTTGTAATTGGAGTCAACGAGCTATATAAATGCCTCGCTTGAAAAATTATTTAGGTTTTGATGTGAAATATGAATCTAACTCATATTCAATCTCCTCTCATGATGCTAACCTAAGGCCATCTAAATGGTTTTGTAATCCTCAAAATAAGTGATAATACAAAGGAACTTAGAAGAATATGCAGGATAGGGAAGGATTCGCCAATCAAAATTTCTTTGGTAGAGCTGTGTGAGGACGAGCATTATCATGATGGAAGATTACTCCCTTTCTGTTTACTAAAGAAGGTCGTTTTCATCTCAACATCTCGTAGGTGAAAATTTTGCAAAAATAAATAAATATAAATAAGATGGTTTAATAATCTGAAATAAAAAGTTATGAATTAATGATAACGATATATTTAAGTAATAACAATATGCATACAATAAACTACAACGGTTTAAAATGACCCTTCTAGAAACCAAAGAAAACCCCAAACTTTTGAACCAACCTAATACATATTCCAAATTTCCTATTTACCTATCTAGTATATCACTAAAAGTGAGAATGTGTGTGTGTGTGTGTGTGTGTGTGTGTGTGTGTGTGTGTGTGTGAGTGAGGGCACTTCTCAACCTATATACACGTGCATTCGGGAAACAGTTAACAAACAAAAAAATCCAATGAGTCGCATGTACTAATTTTTCAATTTTGACCTCTTAGAAGTATTTTTTCCAAATGAATACATATTAAAAAAGTTTTCCATATGTCTGAATAACCTAATTTCAAGTCTGTAGATTAAAAATTCGTTGAGTATGTAGGTTGAGAAGCGTCCGTGCACACTCACACATTCTCACTTTTATAGATACTAGTGGGACCTGTGGAAATTCCACAGTGGACTGATTCATATGTAATATATTGATGTTGGTATTCTGTAGATATTCAATGCAAATGAAGACGCTCTGATATTATTGTAGCTATTTTGTTAAAACTGCAAAAGCATTTATCTAAGCTAGCCGGGACGCCCGGCGTAGCCAGGTCATAAAACATGCTTAAATATGATATTTTAATTCTTGCAGATTTCGTATATATTATTATCGAGTTAATGTTCTATCGATTTTTATATATTATAAAGTGATTTCAAAAATAAAAAAATATATCTATATGATTTGGGTTCATCAGCTTGAATCGAAACCGAATCCCAAACTTATATATATATATATATATATATATATATATATATATATATATATATATATATATATATATATATATATATATAACTTGAGTTCCTTCGGCTATAAACGAAATCGAAACCAAAACTTATGAAGAATTCTTGATAAAATTATTTATAATAACAAAAATAGATTAGTAAGGTGCCATAAGCTAAAATCGAAATCGAAACCAAGACATATGAAGAATTCTTGATAAAATTATTTTAAAAAAATAGATTATTGAAGTGCCATTAGCTATAATCGAAACTGAAACCAAAATTTATGAGAAATTCCTGGTAAAATTATTTATAAAAAAAATAGATGACTTAAGAGCCATCAGTTATAATCGAAACCGAAACCAAAACTTATGAAGAATTATTAATAACGACCCGAATGTAAGCGTGGCACAGAAAATAACACACATGCTATCGTATTAATATATAGATATAGATTGAGTGGCACTCCCATAGCGCTCTATTAGTTTATTTACAAAGAGATTTGCAGTAGACACTTGAAAATGAGCACAAATTTAACCATATTCAACTGACAATTTGGGATAAAGTAAACATTTTAAGCCAACGGGCTATAACTTTTTCTTGAGCCCAAATGAGTCGCGCCTGGTTTCACTAACAAATAGACGAATGCGTCTTTCTCAATTTTAAATGAATCACCTCTTATTCCAATGATAACTTTTTAAACATCTTAATTTACAATTTTTCACAACTTAAAACTATCATTCAATTATGGAAAAAAAAAAACAACAGTCAAAATCAGAATAAAATACTGAATCACTAACTGAGCTGATATCCATTAATGAAAAACAAATTAATTTATTCAATTAGTTTTATCTGTTGAATGTTTGGTTGTAATTCCAACATTTATAAACGAACAGATTGTGATTTGTATTCTTTTATTTTTAATATCAAACTCACAGTAAAAACTTTTCTCTCTCTCTCTCTCTCTCTCGCTTTTAAACTACATATCAATTATCTGTTTAATATTAGTCTGTCTGTCTGTCTCTTTGTCTGTTCGTTCCACTTTTTCTCGGAAATTACTAAGCCGATCTAGCTGAAATTTTGCATGCACCTTTGTTATAAGGTGCAGCAAATTAAGTATTATGGCATCTGTTCGATGCGCAGTTGAGGTCAATAAAGGATAGTACTTAATGCAAAAATGAGCACAAATTTAACCATATTCAACCGGCAATTTGGCATAAAATACTCATTTTAAGTCAACGATCTATAACTTTTGCCCTTTTTAATGTGCTAAAAATGGTCAATCTAAGATAACTCACATAGCCTCATGTAAAAAAAAACCCAGTTGCATCACCGAAGCTGTTCTAGTTATAATCTCGAAAAACAAATTATATAATTCAATTAGTTTTATCTGTAAAATATTTGCCTATGATATCATTTAAGAGAGTCATATTTATATAATAGAAATTAATAAAGCGTAAAGTTATATCAGTGCTAATTAGTATCGAATGACTGGGAGGAATTCCTAATCACCCTTCTAGTTGTATAATCATTATCGCTGCTATAAAAAATTACTGCATTTAACCATCATAATTTTAGGAATGGCATATATTCTGAGTTAGTGTAGTATCTGTTCTTCAGATGCTGCACTTCTATTTCTTGTTCTCTTTCGGTGGAGGAGAAATCCTGCACGACTGAGACAATTTTTATTTTTGTACCTTTTCTCCACGTTAAAAAACGACCCTGGTGTCTAACTCTGTCCCGTGGGGAGGCATAGTAAATAGGTACTATCATTATGAAAAGTTTTAATAACAATTTTACAAATGCACCTATTAATAAACCAACATTAAATAAATAAATGAAATATTAATAAATATTGGTGTGGTTTAGTAAAAACCGATTTTGCTTAAGTGAGAGAAAACAAATCTACCACCATCAAACAAATGATGCCACCTCTCTTTCCCATTCTTTTTTCTTCTTTCTTCCTTCTTCTTCCCCTCTTTCCTTCTTCCCCATTCCATCTCCCTCCTACTCCCTTCTTTCCTTTCTTTCTTACGCCTCTCACCCCACTTCCCTCCTCTCCACCGTTCACTAGAAGCCCAAGTAATGGCCAACAGATCCGGGTAAATCCTAACCTTTTCGCAAAGATAAATAGGGATACTAAATTAAAACAAATAATAAAAAAGGAATTTGAGACACACTTACCCTTGAAGTCTCAGTCGAGCAGCAGGCAACGGACAGGCGAACCTCATACTTGTTTAGGATAAGATCTACATAGCTCTGACTTAAGAACCTAATTCCTCAACCCCCTATATATGAAAAAGCCTTCATTTGCTGAAAGTTGATTTTCGTTTTTCATTAGAACTCCACTTTCGAAAATAAGCGTTGTTGCCTGAAGAGGTCTCTAGTTACTAAATACTAGAAGACTGAAACATGCTCATGAATGTGTAGCAACAAATTAATGCTTATGTAAATTGAAAAATATAAAATATAATATATATGTATATAAAGATATTATATATATAATATATATATATATATTATATATATATATAAAATATAATATATATAAGATATATATATATATATATAAAATATTATATATATAAGATATATATAAGATATATATATATAAAATATTATATATATAAGATATATATAAGATATATATATATATATAAAATATAATACATATATAAAATATAATACATATATAAAATATATATGCATAAGATATATATATATATAATATATATAAAATATATGTATAAGATATATACATATAATATATATATATATATAAAATATATGTATAAGATATATACATTTATATATATACATATATATATAAAATATAATATATATAAAATATAACATATATATAAAATATAATGTATATAAAAAGTATATATATAAAATATAATGTATATATATGATCTATATATCTATAAAAGTGAACGTGTCTGTGTATCTGTGTGTGTATCTGTGTGTCGGTGTGTGTGTACATTTCCCTATGCAATAGCTCTGTCAATTTTAAGTCTACAAACTCGAAATTCGATATACAGGGTACTGAGATTTAGGAATTTTTTTGTGATCGAGTTTCGGTCAGAAATTTTGCTGTTAAGGGGTTAAAGTTCAACGATTTGACCTTTAGAACTCTACCAAACTATTCCATATATTTTGGGTCTAAACACTTGAAATTTTAGATATAGGTTCCATGGACATGGATCTAACTTAATAACTTGATTTGAGCCCCAAACAATACATGTTAAGTCCACATTGTTGAATACCAGTGGCGAGTGGAGGTTCAGGACGACTGGAAACAATGCCGAGATAAGCGAAAAGCACATACAGCACCCATCTGGTAGTAGCCAGTCTTGACGTTGCTTAACTTCGGTGATCTGACGAGAACCCGTGTGTCAACGTGATTGTGCCACACACACACACACACACACACACACACACACACACACACACACACACACAACACACACACACACATGCAGGGTGACCAAAAAAAAAACGGACCCCAACTTTAATTAGGCCCTGTTTCTTAGTATTTTGTCCGAATGAAATGAAACTTTGGTCATAACTAGTTTATTAGATTCAAAACATCACATCAAAACACTAGGGTCTTTGGCCTTTTCTTCTCCATTCTACAGCATATGTTCTAGATGGCCTCCATTTAGCTCCGTGCATTTCTTGAGGTGTAGCACGAAGTTGTCCAAGACGTTCTTACAGACCGAATTGGTAATGGCTCT
The DNA here is from genome assembly GCF_053919585.1 of Euprymna scolopes. NCBI lineage: Eukaryota > Metazoa > Mollusca > Cephalopoda > Sepiida > Sepiolidae > Euprymna > Euprymna scolopes. The sequence continues at coordinate 65,155,747 of NC_136497.1, forward strand.
CATCTCCTCCCTGATGGCTTCCTTGAGTTCCGTGATGGTTCTGGGTTTCCCTGCGTAGACTCTGTCCTTAAGATAGCCCCAAAGAAAAAAATCTGGGGAGCTTAGGTCCGGGCTATGGTGTGCCTACTCAAAATCAGTCTTGAGACTGATCACTCGGCCTCCGAAGTACTGTTTCAGCAAATCTCGGAGCAGGTTTGAGGTGTGAGAACTTGCTCATGAGCGACGGGTAGATGGTCTGGAGTTCACTCTTAAAGGTTTTGAGGACCTCCACATACCGCTTCTTTGTGACTGTCACTGCTGCGCCAGATTCTTTGATGAAGATTGGTCCGATGATGCCTCTGGCCAAGATTGCAGCCCACACTGTGCAGTTAGGAGAGTGCAGGGGCTTGGTGGCTACTTCATTGAGTCTGGAGGACTCCAAGAAGACATTTTTCTTGGAGTTCGCCTTTACATCAAGATGGAAGTGGGCTTCATCTGAGGTCCAAAGGAGGTTAAGGGAACTTGGTGTCTCCTCGATCTTCTCAAGCATCTTGACTGTCATAACCCTCCTCTGCTTCTTGTCTGAGGCTGTAAGGGTCTGCAGCGTCTGTATAGGTAAGCCCTGATATCGTTCACCAGCACTCTCCTGCAAGTCTCACAGGACATACCGAGGGACTGACTTCGCTTACGCACAGAGTGTTTCAGACTCTGCTGGAGAGACTCTCTCACTCCATCGACCAGCTCAGCTGTTCGCTTCTTGGGACGTCCCGAGTGGCTTGGATGGTTCTCTCTGGCAGCGTTGAGGTTCTCCATGGTCCCATACTTCTTGAAGTGGTCCACCCAGTTCTGAATTCTGCTTTTGGATGGAGCCTTTTCACATTCGAACTGACGCATGAAACTATCCTGGGTTTTCTTAAACGAGCCTGTCTTGTAGTAAAATTTAACACAGTGTATTCTTTGTTCCAGCTCCCACTGGGGTCTTGGTGTACTCACGGTCGTTGATTCTGCCATATCCTGTAAAATAAAGGCAATCTATGAATAAATAAAGGAGATATCACATAGTGTACACGGGCCCCGTTTTTTTGGGTCACCCTGTATATATGCACATATATACACACACACATATATACACACATGCACACACACATATACGCACACATATACGGACACACGTACACATATATATATATATATATATATATATATATATATATATATATTTAAAGTGATGGTTGTGTAGTTCCAACGAGAGAAAAAATGTATATTTAAAAGAGTGTAGCCATCAACAATTGTGGTTTTTTAAAAGGTTTTTATCATATTTTTATTTTATTTTTATATGAGAAAAACCTTTAAAAAAAACCACAATTGTTGATGGCTGCACTCTTTTAAATATATATATATATATATATATATATATATATATATATATATATACATACATACAGACATAGACGTCATATCTATATTGATAAAAATAATGAGGGATGTTTAATTGCATGTTCTTTTTAAATAATAGATTGGCATTTAATTGATAATCATATCCAACGTCTTCATTATAATGATTTTTATTTGAAACATTAAGCACAAATTTCAGCATTTACTCCATCGAGTGATTAGTGAATAATAAATTGGAATTGATTCACTTGTTGTTTAGCAGTGATCAAAGGTGTTTCGAATTCACATTCTAAATTGTTCGTCGATATCCAAATAGAAATAGAAATTATTTTCAGGTCACGTGACTGTTGCATCGACTGAGATTATGAGTTGTTATTATTGCCAAGTTTCATACTTTTATTCAAATCTTGTTTAAAACATTTTGCTAGTTTTATTTCAGTTCATGCATTCACATATTTAGTCGATGTTTATAATGTTCGTTATATTTCTTATATTGCAAAGAGTAAAAAGTGGACCTTGGCATTCACCAGCCTCATAACTCTCACTTCCCTTATTTTGTCCCTTAGTCCTCACATTTCATGAGCGATGTTTCTGGCAAAGCAGGAAGAATTGCTGTTTTCCGATAACACTTATTGTTGACTAGTTTTTGATCTTTAAGTTGTATGTTTTAGCTCCTTACATCAAGTAGCTTTATGCATTGTCTGAAGCGATTTTCATTAAAAAAAACAGAAGTGATTATTATTTTACGTGTTTTGAATTGTTTTCCTCATATTGGTTTGCATATTCATGAAATTTTGGCCGATCTACTCTCTGGTTTTGTTCAGGCGCCATTCGTCAAAGTTAGAATTTTGAAATGAACACATTATTCATTCAATTACGGTAGACTGCTTGCCTTGTTTTGGAAATCTTTAAAAACAAATTATTATAGTAATGTTGCTATTTCCACTGAAGTCAGACTTAGAACCCATAACTTTTATATAACTTGTATTGATTGCACTATTGTTCTCATCTTGATTGTTATTTGTGTAACATTTCAGTCGGATTGGCCTTTGGCCGTCCTCAGGCATGCTAGTTGTTGTTATTTTTTCTTTTCCAAACAATAGTCCAATCAATACAAGTAATAATCAGCCCTCATCTCAAAAATTCAGAATCCATAACTTTTATGTTCTCAAATAATTAATTTTTCAAGCAAACGTTCTCATTCGCTAAGACATGTGCTAGGTGTATCAGAATTTTCAGCCAAGTCGCCATAACAAACATTTGTTTGAATAGACACCTATCCGTCTATCAGATTATAACAATATGAAAATGTAATTTAAACCCGTAAATTTTATTTCAATAAAACGAGCAAAGACCAAATTTTAATATCATAAAAGCTTTAATAGAGAAATAAACAATTTTATTTATTTTTCCTTGGATTTCTTCCCTTAACATTTCACGGAATGTCGAACAAATAACACTAGTTGAATCTTACGAAATTTATTTAACTGGCAAAACATCACTTACCTGTTCCACATGACTAAGGTATGCTTTCTTTTAATCTTCCTGTATGAGAATTTATTCATATTTATGTATTATAATCCATGTATTTTTTAAATGGAAGGATTTTTCAACCACTCACGGTAAATCGACCGTGTCTTTAAAGAAAGTTTAAAGAAACCGGATGTTAAGAGTCTCACTTTGTTATCTACGGAAGCCTATAAGTGTAAAAAAACACTAATTCAGAAACGTTAGTAATCTCGATATGGGATTATATTCCTCCAAATTGTCCACTTTTAAAGGTTTTCGGGGGCGCTGAAAACGGAAATAACCATTTATATATACGGCAAACGAAACTAGTAGTTTCCAAGATAAGAAATTTTACAAATGGTCACAAAGTGGGGGGTCACTTTTCTATAATAATGTGACGTCAAATGGGCACCCACTTTATGACCACATTGCGGGTGGGCAATGAACATAATTTGGCCGTAATTTTAAAGGAATTTTCGAGGGTGGAGTAATTCTTCATATTGACCCTATATGAATAAAGGGTGGAATTCTTCATATTTACCCTATATGATTAAACAAACATTTAATGTAATAATAACAAACCAAAACACGTCTTCTTTATAATATAAGTTTTTTATTCCGTTATGTATAAAATAAACGAATGGTTATGTATATATCAAAAATATAAACAGAACACTTTAGGATTGACATTTCCTATTTTCCAATGTAAGTAAGATTTTAATCAAATAATTTCTTATAAATTTTTCAAAGGTGTGAGAAATTAAGCAGAAAGACAAAGAAATTCCATTTGAATTTATTGAAATAAAAAAGAAATTGAGTTCATTTTTTTTTTTACTGTTGGCGTGTTTATGCTATCATACGTGAAAACTGGGATCTTTTATTTTTGGATTTACACGGATTACAGATTAACGAGCATATGAAATGTAATTTTTTTTTAATATCTCAAAGAAATACCTGAATTTTTTATTCATTATACTATAAATCTGCATTATACGGTATCGTCTTTTTTTTATATCGAAAAAAAGGAAACCAGGAATTAAATATAAAAATATACACTGACCGAAAAATATTGACTGGAAAATTCTAAACAAAAAATAAGCTTCCACTTAAAAAAAAAAAAAACAAAAAAAAAAAACATGTGGTTATCGAAAAAAGAAGGATTTACATTTTGGACTTTACCGGTAAATTTACAGATAAGTGTTCTTTTTTTGTTTTAAATTTGAGTATTTTATTTATTGATGTTTTATCTTCAATTTGTGATATATAAAACGTGTGCACGAAAATTAATTATTAAAATTCTTATAGACATTTCAAAATGGGGGGGGGTGAATTTATAAAACAACGTTTGTCTAAAATATTATATTCAGTTTACCGAAAAGAGCATAAAATTTTACATTCACCCTGAAAAAGACGTAAAAATTGAACCAATAGGAAAATTTTGATAGATTTTTAAAGTTTAAAAATTGAAAAATATTCATCTCGTAAAAATCAATTGATTTCATTACGTAAAAAAATGGCTGCCTGAGCGCACGCACTTTGTAAACACTGTTTTTTAAAAAATGAAAAATAATATTTCTATTATTTTTTAAACAACTTAAATAGTTTATTTTGGAAGTATATTCTATAAAGAAAATAAATAACCCACTTTAGAAAGAGAAATTACGAGTTTTCTATATTTTATTCGCAGTTTTCTGTTAGGGGTGTCAAAAATTCCCCCAAAATTCTGATACACCTACATATGTGCTCACATTGAATTCATGGCTTAGAACAATGATCCCTAAACTGTTCTTCTTGGCTACATTTTACAAAATAAAATTTGGCAATAGACATACACGTGAACACCACCGAGTTACGTACGTGTTCTGCCGCCACGCGCAATTTAGTAAACTAGCGCATGCGAATTAAACCTTTGGTTGCTCATACAAATGTCGACTCGACTTTTTAACCAATCAGTCATTCCCCTGAAATCGATATAAAGGAAACGCTGAAGAGCTCTGTCAGTTGGGTTAAGAATCGTTAGGCGCTTTGCACTTTTGTGAAAGGCTATCTCTTCATTGAAGGTTACATGTCCGATGATGGTTATTCATTTGTTCAAGGTTATCCAGGATGGGTGGTCTTGTCCGTATAAAATAACACTAAAAATAAAACTAAAAAAAACAAAAAAACAACTGGCAGTGTTTCACTCAAAACAAAGTGTTACATTACCCATCCCTCCCTAACTCCAGGGAGAGTCCAACATTTTGCATGTCAAAAATAGCATAATTCAGTTAAACTGAAATATTGATTTCCGCATTCTGTTTACCGGAAGTCATGCCGGTGTATACTAAAAACAGTCCCTTCTAATTAATTTTTATGTAATACTAATTTAATTTAAAAAATCTACATTATTTACTTTGAAGTGCTTCTAATCAAAGTATACTTTAATTAGAACATATTTAATCAAAAATAAAACTAATCTGAAATGGTTTTATTTTTAATAAAATGTGTCATATTAAAAATTAAGATTAAATTAATTTTTACTTCGCAATATTTTTATCAGCGTGTGTTTATGTAATAAAACATATAATTTAAAAGTTTATATAAAAATTGTCTTTAGATTGAAATGTGTTTTTTTTTCAATATATTGTGATAATTTGTTTTTAAAATCTTTACTCTGTTTTTTTTTTTAACATATAGCAATAAAAACATACTTTTTGGTCTTTATTTTGATATGTTTTTTTTACATAAGAAGGCTTTTATTTGAAAATTTCTTTTTTTTTTATTATTGATTTAGTGGATTCGAGTGTTTGGTTGAAAAGATACATTCTGAGTGATCATAAGCATAATATTATTTGAATTATTCGGCCTACTATGTTTAGAGTGCTGCAAAGACCCGTGGCATAGTGGATAAAGTACTTAGTATAATTCAGTTGTAAGTTACACTCTTCTAGAGGTTAAATGTTCAATTCTCAGTGTGGGTAACAAAATACAATTGTGAATTACTTAGAACTTTCACCCAGTCATGGCTGATGGAACGACAGCAAGTTACCCCTTTGAGATTAAATAAAAGAATTCCATTTGAAATCCCATACAGATTCCTGAGTTCAACAGATAGATTCCCGAGTTTGAGAAGACACGTTTGAAGAAGGTCGGAGGTTACATCGACCAAAACGTTGTGGAAATAATGCTGAAGATAAGAACAGTAGTCTGAACAATCTAGATTATATGAATTATCATTTCTAATAAAAAAAAACAAAGAAAAAAAAACAGAAACCAATAATAATTCTTCAATTTTGGGCCATTTTTTAAATGGAAAAGCATACCAACTTTAGCTTTTGTATAAAATTCTCTCAAATCATATACAACGGAATGAGAACCCTCAAAAATAAATAAACAATTCAGTTTATAATTTTAGTTTTAACAAATTTTCCATAAAGGCTTCACATCTTCCGAGTCAAGCCAGGGATTGTTTTTCCACCGGCCTGAAAGCCACCAAAGTCGAGGTTATTGTTGAGATGGCTTTTTCTCTGTTACTGAAGTATAGGTTTGGTCCTGTGCAGTTCTAGGAGGCCAACTCTCTCGTACTTGGCCATCTCTCTTTGAGAAGGTGTTCGTCAGAAAACAACCTTCAAGCCATAGTGGAATGAAGCTATAAATGGATGCTAACATTTAATGCTAGTAAGACGAAGCTGCTCTCTTTTAGCAATTACAAGATGCCTCTCAAACCAAACCACTGATATCCGTGACAAAAAATAAATAAATAAAAAATACCCAAGAATTCTTCCTTCAAACTCGTCGGCTTAACATTCACGGGCAATATGAACTGGAATAAATGCATTGAGATTATTGCGAAGGCTGCTGCAAAGAAAGTGTGTTCCCTCTATTGTGCTAGAAGACTACTCACACCTAAGAATATCCTGTACCTCTACAACGCCACCATTCGCCCATGCATGGAGTATTATTGCCACATCTGGACTGGTGCATGCAGCTACCACTAGTCTCTCACTCTTGGATAGGGTCCAAAAAAGAATCTTCAATCTAATAGGTTCCATTTTGCCAACTAAGCTCCATACCCTGTCCCACCACCACAATGTTGCATCTCTGTGCCTGTTTTACAAGTATTTTAATAGAAAGTGCTCTGATGAACTTATTGCAATTGTGCCCCCTCGACGTACATATCCTCGACAAATCCACTTAGCAACAAAATCACACCCCTTCACTCTCGAGGTCCCTAAATGCCAAAAAGTTTTCTACTCTAACAGTTTCTTCCCTCGAATAACTAGACTTTGGAATTTCTTTCAGAATTGCCGTCTGCTTCCCTGACTGTACTGATATGCAAAAGTTTAAATGTAATGTAAACCAACATCTTGTTAATCTTTCCTAGGCATGGTCCCAAATAGTAACCCCCTTACATCCAAGTGGCAATATGCCTTGTTTGGGGTGAACGTGAGTAAAAAAAAAAGAAGTTTATTGTTAATTTTCTGAGGTTCTCTATTAGGGAACACCGACGAGGGATGCCCAGAATTTTTTTTTTTTTTTTTTGCAGGATGGAGTTATCTTCCTCTAGGGCGCTTGCTCTTTAAATCCCACGTTTTAACCCTTGTGTCACATTATCCCACCGTGGCAAGTTAACAAATTTACTGAATCTCCATTACTAACGGTTACTATATCGTCCAATTTCTACTGTACACTCTTTAGCCCTTATCCTTGAGTGGCCTCTTGGCCTTGATAAGTGGTGATGCCTATGTAAAAAAAAAAACAATGTAGATTAATATATTGAGAATACATCATTCGAAACCTAGAATACAACATTCCAAAAGATATAAATAATGATTATTTTATATTTGAGGAAAATACAACTGACATCAGCAGAAAAGAGAAAAATATGTTGACAAGCTCCTAGATTGGACATGGCTATTTTGTTTTTTGTTCGTTTATTTACGGCATACCAACCTTTTCCAGGTTATTTAATGTTAAATCCAGCATGAAGAACTTCTTCATATCTTCGAATATTTATGCTATTTATGCATGGAGTTAAATTTAGTTGTTTAGTTTTGTGGCATATCAACTCTTTTCGGGTTATTTAATGTTAAATACAGTAATCCCCCCCATCCCCCCCAAAATTCTATGTTTCAACTTTTTAAACTTTCAACTATTTATCTTGTTGTTTGGTTTGGTTTGGTTGTTTTGTAGAGGAAAATTGTTGTGCCTGTTTTTGACTTTAAAGAACATGATTGAGTTTTACAAAGGTAAAGGAAACATCAATTACACTAATGTTTAGTGCATTTGAGATCAGGAAACCAGTTCCTTCAGACAGCCTGATCTAGTAGCATCAGAAGATTAAGCATAGAATAGGTATCTAGGACAAACAACAAAAATAAAGTGTTTTTCCTTGTTGTGCAAATCCCTCACGATATCATTAGACTTTTCAAATACCTATTGGTATCGTGAATTATTATTGCCATGCATTTGGTTAATCATAATAATAGGATAAAATTGTTATCCTAGAAAAGACAACATGATCCCATTTCCGTTTGTTGCAGACCATCTACTTATTGGCCAGTTGTGTACAAATCCCAAGATCGAGAGGAGCCTTCTATCATGTCTGAAAATAACACAATGTTCAACAAGCGAGATTGGAGATGCGCCGCTGTACAACTCATGCTCTCTACCAATCCAAGTTATGACACGGCCATTGCCAGCACTCTCAAAATGCAAATCTGGACGGTTCAAAGCTTGAGAGCATAGCAAAATGCATCGGATGACCCTTTGGGGGGGGGGGAGCGGAAACCCAAGGCTGAGGACACTGCCAGGAAGACCCTGGAAAAGGTCCAGGTAATCAATGATGAAACTCCTCAGCAGCCTATTTGGCAGATTGCCAGAGATTTAGGCGTCTCACACACAACTGTGAATGCGTGTATGAAGGAGGACTGGAAATGTAGGTCCTACAGGTGCCAGACAAGCCAGATCTTGACTGAGAAGACAAAGAACCTCTGGCTAATCAAGCCCATCAGGTTACTCAATAAACTGAAGCATCCCAAGAAGCCAAACATGCTCTGCTTCTTTTTAGATGAAAAGAACTTCTGCCAGGACCAGGTGCACAACAGCCAGAACCATCGCTGGATTGCCATGAATAACAGGGACATGCCCAGGGTGATGAAAACAAAGTTTCCGGGCAAAGTTATGGTTTTTGATGTGGTTTCGAGAGCCATATCATGCCACCTCATATCTGAACTCTGCTTGAAAATCAACATCAAAGTGTACCTGGATGTGCTAAAGCATGTGCTGATCTCCTGGTGCAATCAAGTAGTTGCTGGAAAATCCTGGGTGTAGCAGCAGGACTCGGCACCAGCCCACAAGTCCAAAGAAACCCAGGCTTGACTTCAAGAAAAAGTGCTACGACTTTGTACCCTGCTATCACTGGCCCCCTCCCCTCCCCCGATCTGAATCCGGTGGACTACTTCGTTTTGTTAAATATCACGAACATCACCAACATAACCTCCCACAACACCAAACCAGCTTGATCGCCACCATCCGCTGAGTATTCACCAAACTCCCGCCGATACTTGTGGAAAAAGGTATGTTTCTAGTTTCTGACCTGTATCGAGGTGATGATTGAGGCTGAAGGTGGCTACATTGAATAGATATCAGCTCTACTACATAATCAAGTTACCTGAATTGATTTTTTGCAATAAAAGTTTTGAAATCAAACTGTAGTGTTGTTTTCTTTACGGCAAAAATTTTATCATTCAACCCTGCACTTCAGTTCTCAAACTATACCTGACTCCCAGGGTCATCATTGATTAAAAACTTACTTTTCTTCCAATTTTTTCTACAGCATTAATACACCTATATCTATGAAGGTTGTGTACTCGAAACATAAATAAAATACGAGAGAAAAGGAAATTTAAAGGTGAAACCAGCAGATAAGACATCTTGAAAGAAAGTGTTTTTTTTTTTTTTTTTTTTCTTGAAGACGGGAGTTGAAGGTTAAGAGAAACATCCCTTAAGATCTGAAAACTGTTTGTCTTTTTTCGAAAGTTGATTAGACACAAAATTCTGTGTTTTTGTTTCGAGAATCATAATCAGATTTATATTGAGAAATTTAGGAGAAATAAGATAAAGTTGTTAGTTGTTGTTTTTCTGCAGGGATTTTTTTTTTTTTGTTTTTCGTTTTTTGTAACACTTTTTCAATTCGACTTTTGCACAAACAAGTTTTTTTTTTCCTTATATCAACGGGTTCGTGAAGCCTTCAATAGATAATAAATAAAAAAAAAATTCTTTTTAAAATGAGGGACAATCTTGAAAGGTGAATAAAAACATTATTGGACAAATTAACAGATCTTTTCTTATGACATACACTTTGCCTATCCCCCTCCTAAACACTCACCTCAATCTGAAGAAACTGTTCAGTATAGTTGTGATAAATTATTACTAGAAGTGGAAGATGACAGTAGACAAGTAGTTAATGTCACATACTGACGACCTGGTGTTCCAAGTTTGAATCTAGTTCGTTCAACAAAAATCATTTTCACTTAGGATGTTGGCAACCTTCACATGGTCCCTTCCATAAGTACCCAATGTCTTTCTAGAAAGGATTCTGATTAGAAAAAATATCGGGGAAACCAATGTCGACAATAAAATCTTTGAATTCATACAATATGCTGATGAGTAAAGTTTGAATAGTTGCTGGGTCGCAACAACTAGTAGCCAATAAGCATTTTATTTTTCCTTTATGCATTTCAATTTTTATGGGATTTAACATTGAAATCAGTTTTTACCAATAAAAAACATAAATTCTGCACATTCTAAAATAAATTGCTCCTTGTTTTGAAGCTCCCCATTTTACAAAGAAGTCACCTTTTATGAAGGCCACTCGAGGATAAGTGTTAATGAATTGTATGGTAATCAATAAGACACTTTCGTAATTATTAGTAGTGGAAATTTGGTAAATTGGATTAGTTAAGGGGATAGCTCATCAAGGACTTGTTTACGTTAGACTTGAAGACGACCATATTGTAGTCAGCTGGAAAGCAAACAAATGGAACAGAGTTCCACAGGCATGCAGTTCTAAAAAAAGAAGCTTTGTTCATGGAATTATTTAAGTTTAGTCACAGATAAAGAATGGGGGGAATTATTGATAGTGGCTGCAGCTAGACAAGTGTTTTTCATGAAAGTCTGGCAACGGGGGGAGGCGAGACTGAAGCTCAAACGAGCACTTGCAATGAAAATAACGATTGAGCAGAGACAAGCTTGCAACATCTCTTCTCTGGGAAAGAAGTTGAAGGGAAGAGAAAAGGCATCCCTTACTAGGCTACAAAGTCTATTTTTAATATGGGGAAATCCAGAAAGAATTTTGACTAGGAAAATATCGGGAAAACCGATGTCAACAATAGAATGATCAAATTCATACGATGATGACGACGACAACTATATAAATATATCACGAATTCTTAAGTTTTCTTTCCAGACATTCTTATTATTAATATTGTTCTGTACTTTATGTTAACCTCTCTATTCGGATGAGTCTTGATTACAACTCTGTGGAAGATCATCCTACACTCAATCAAGACAATGTTGATACTCTTTGCAAAGGAAAGAAAAAACGTCATAGCTTGTACGACGCTCAGCGTTTTCTTCGTAGTCGTCATTTTGACGTCCATCGTTTTAGCCAGGGTAGGTATTGTCTTGCCTAGATCTTGCCACAGCTTTTTTTAAGCTTATCAACAAATTTCGTTACAACGCTTGCTATAATCCTTCTTGCTAGCCACAGTTGTCAGATCTACATTGCAATTCTCCAGGTCACATCTGAAGGTATCCAAAGAGCACTGCGCTGTAGTTAAGATTTTTTAATTCTTAAATCCGGTATGAATCACCTTAATGCAAGCCACACTATTCCTGTGCTTTCCAGTTCTCAAACACATCAATCATGGATACAGATATCTGCTTCATTTTATTGCTATTAAATACCTCAAATGGTTCTAAAATAAAAGATTATAAAAAAAATTACTAAATCTGTATTTGAATCTTTATTTATATATATATATATATATATATATATATATATATATATATATATATATATATATATATATATATATAGTTTATTTTTTTTTATAAGCGATTCTGTGGTATTTTTCTTCTTTCTTTTCACTCCTGTAAAGTCGAACAGAATGAAGGAAGAAAGCAACCACGTGTCTGCGCGTGTTGTCTTACCTGCTGGGAGGATCACAGGGAGGGCAGAAATTAAAAATGGTGGCTGTGGTTTTTGTAAGATTATTGAGCGATGACGTCACCCCTCACGTGACTGTTTTTCTGGCCGCCGATTGGCTGATGACGAACGCTTGGACAATAAAAGGAGTATGTTCAGAAGATCGAGGATAGTGTGTATCAACTGCATCAGTGTGATTAGAAGTTCAACGTGTGTGTTAATCAACTGCCGTAATTGTGAAACGAATTCAAGCTTTAGAAGTTCGACGTGCATGTTAATCGACTGCCATAGTTGCAAAACGAATTCAACTCCCTTGTGCTTGCAAAGAGAGAACTTATCTATATATTTATATTCTAGTCGCTCCACATTTTTGGACGTATTATTTGTAATGAATTTATTATTTAAATATTTATTTAAATATTTTTACATGCACATCAACAAACAGGCTGTTTCGTTGTATCACAGGTTTTCAGTGTTGTTTGACAACCAGGTGCCAACTAGACTGCCAAGCTGACAGTCGGCGCTTTGAACTCCTACGCTGTCGTCCGGCACCTGCTGAATGTAAGCAAAATCTCAATTTAAACTCAATGTAAACATTGTCGATTGTCGGAGAGATCTGATGATAGTTGGCGATTACAGTATAAGAGCTCTATCTCAGAGCCAGGGGAGCAATATAGTTATCAACAGACAGACTGTTTCATTGTATCACAGCTCTTCAGTGCGTCTAGACAAGCAAGTGCCTCAATCCAGGATTGAAACTTGACCGTATAGCTGACAGTACTTCTAACTCCAACGTTGTATGTATATATATATATATATATATATATATATATATATATATATATTGTACTAATGTATCACCGTTTATCAAGGTCCAAAGGCTATTTGAGGATGAGTTTGTCTGGTGAACGGTAAGATAATCATCTTCAGCTATTAAGACAATGGTTAAAATTTGATAATTTAATTCACCCCAAACAAGACACATTGCCAATGAGACATAAGGGGTACTGTAAATTAGGAACCATGCCTACAGGGACATTCTAAGTAGGGAGTTGAGCAGAAAGATACCTGTTTGCATTACATTTAAATTTCTGCATGTTATTACAGTCAGGGAAACAAGAAGCAGAGAGTAAATTCCAAAGATTAAGAGTTTGAGGAAAAAAAAAACTATTAGAGTAGAAAGCCTCTGGAAGCTTCCACATTGAAGAGGTGGGATTTTACTGATTATCAGGCGGAGGTATGGTATGGAGAAACGGTAAATTAAATGCAAAATGAACTTAGATGCAAAGATATCGCTATATCACGTGACTGAAATATAAATTTCAAAGTGTCAGTTTAAAGGCATGAAAAATACTTAAAACTTTCTCAAAGTCATCATTGTTAGTTAGTTCGCTTAGTACTTCCTGCAACGTAGGATAAACACGTGTTACTGTTGACCGGAAACCATATTGAGTATCCACTTGAGACAAGGGACATAACTAAATATATAGCAAAAAAGCCACCAAGTTTGATAACTCCAACTTTAACAATCGTGATTATTATGTTTAATAATAACAGCAAAAATGGCCTTTTAGACGGTGTTTACCTCATGGTATTCGATACGTATTGTAAAGATGAAAGTGGTCAAACGCCAGACACAGCTAGAACTAATCAGATCCACAGCAATAAAAGAAAGATGCTTCCACTAACAAGTGCTAGAATTGCAAGCTTTTTTGAGACTTACAAATTATTACAGAAATGTTATTCTTAAAATACATACATTAAAAGAGCTCTTCTGAATGTCAGAGGGCATTCGGAGAAATTAAAAAAAACATTTTTCTTTACTCATGTTCACCCCAAGCAACGCATATTACCATTTGGACGCAAGAGGCTAATATTTGGAACTATATTTAAGGAGATGTTGGTTTATATTACATTTAAACTCCTGCATGTTAGTACAGTCAGGAAAGCAGGAAACAAGGAGGGAATTCCAAAGTCTTGCAGTCCAAGAGAAGAATCTATTAGAGTAGAAGGCTTTCCGGCATCTATGGAATCTATACAGTGAAAAGGTGGAATTTTGTTGCTAAATTGGTTTATCAGGGATATGTACGTCGAGGGGGTACAAGTGTGATGAGTTCATCAGAGCATATTCTATTATACTACTTGTAAAATAGACACAGAGATGCAATAATTCAACAATGGAACACAAGTTGGAGCTTATTTGACAGGACGTATTAGATTGGAGAGTTTTTTTCGGACCCTGTGCTAATTGTGAGAGACTTGTGTTGGATGCCCTCACACACTTTAGCAACTAACTTACAGTTGAATCCCGGGATACGATGGCACCAAGATACGTTTTTTTCAGGCTACGATGTAGAATACAATGTTTTCTCCGTACCCTGGTTACGGTATTTGCCCCGCCTTACTGTGTTATTTATAATGTTATTTGATTACATACATGTTTATTATATACTGTACTGTATTTTGTTATTAATTTTTAATATATATATATATATATATATATATATATATATATATATATACGATCTTTACATAACACCAAAAGATGGAGGAAGTGAGGAAGGAATTCTGCACTATATTTATAATATATATATGTATAAAATTTTTCTTAGGCCCCGTCATATGGCAATTTCACCTTATGATCCCAACCCTGGAACAGATTAATACCATATTCGGGGTTCTACTGTATTTCTCACATATTATGATTATAATAAGTAGTTACACATTGCAGTTTATGCTAATAACTTGGAGTAAGGGCCCTTTTTACTACACAAGGAAGATAAAAGACAACTGTAAGCAAAAGCCTACGCATCAAGGACATTAGATTAGCAGTAAAAATTTACAGCCAGAGGAAAAAAGGCACTAGGTATGACTTTTGTAGTCCAAAAATTTCATCCATTTTTACATGGAAGAAGATTTGTTTTGCAAGCAGACCGCTGCTCATTACAATCAATATATGATTCTAAGAAATACTTTATTTAAAAATAATTTTTTTTTCTATTTTTTGAATCATTCTGAGAATTGAACCTTCAAGAGAATATCACTTTTTTTTTTACAATTGATTTTTCCGAGTATTCTAACCACTGTTCCACGGGTCCTTGCGGACAATTCTGGTACGAATTTTAGGAGCCTATTTTATTTCTAGTTGTTACTAATTATTACTATATATTAACGTATATCTATAGATATATTAATGTTTTTACTTATTACTTGTATATATTATCTATTGTGTATAATTAATAGTTCCCATATCGTATTAAATTCTATACTTTAATAATTTTTTTTTTGTGTTTCAGATATGAATATATCTAGCGGATATCACCAGTTAAGAAGCCACTCGTCTCTCACTAACCTAATAGGTCCTGCACTGTTGGCCAAACGCTAAACTTTGTCCCATCACTGAAATGTGGCATCCTTGCGCCTGTTTTAGAAGTACTTTAATGGTAAGTGCTCGAACGAACTCCAAGCACTAGTACTCTCTCGATGTAAATACTCCGGACAAACCAGACAGGCAGCAAAATCCAATCCCTACACTGTAGAGATCCCTAGATGCTGTAAAACCATTCTATTTAAATAACTTCTTCCCTCAAACTGTTAGGCTTTAGAATTCCTTCCCAGGCCCCTGTTTCCCTGGCTGTACTGGCATGCAGAAGTTCAAATATGATGAGAACAGACATCTCGTTGCTCAACTCCCTACATAGTATTTCTCCAAATCTGGTTCCAAATAGTGGTATTGTGCCTTGTTTGGTGTGAAAATAAAAACAGTAAAAATAAACAAGCATTAAAATTTTCAGATTTTAAAGGAGCCATATTATAAGTCAACCTGAAGATGTACTTAAATCGTTGCAAATCTTAGGATACCACTTTCTACGGTTTACTAGCGATTGTTCAATTTATCACTGAGGGGAAATATCCAGTATTATATGGCCTAGATCCACCACGTTCCTTTAACAGTAGTTTTCATAAGTAATGATAATAAAGCTGTCTATTTACTTATGTCATGTCTGTATACATACATACATACATACATACATACATACATACATACATACATACATACACAATTGTTTGGATGTTCTTAAACGAATTTATTCACATTAAAATAATTTTGTTTGAGTTTTCATGGACAGTACTTTTTGGAACTTCGAACATCACGGCAAGCTTTCATGTCGTGATTTGTCGATTGGCTGTTTACTTTTGAAAGATAATTGTCCAAACCTGAAGGTCTTCCAGGTGGACTTTTATCTTCTCAGCAAAAATTGCCTTCGTTTGGATTGGGCAAACTACATCGGAACTGTTAATTCACGGACATCACAATCACTAGATGCTACACAAGAGCAACCTCCTCATCCTTTTTGAACAGGAAAAGTATTGCGCAAACATACGAGAGTCATTCAAAAAGTAAAGACTTCTACTTTTTTTTTTAATTTAAAAAATTTAAGTTACAAGATTTTGGTTGTAGAAAATGTCTAAACTGTAAGCCTTAAAAGGTTTTAAGAAGAAATTAAAATTCAAGCAATCTTGCTTAAAGATTAAATTCAATGCAAATCTGATATATGTTTCGAATAAGAAGTTATGCTCATATTATTCCCTCTGACAACCTTCAAAGTATTTCAAAGACATTTGAATGTGGATAATATTTATAAACATATATATAATACCTATTTCTTAAAAGTTCACAAACGTCGAAGATATCTGAAGTTTTATAAAGATCTTTCATTCACTTTCCCCCATTGTTTAAAACTAAATAGACCATTTATGCCTAGCAGTTGAGTTTCTAAATTTCATAATGATCAAGTAATTAGTTTATGAGTGAATCCTCTACATACAAATATGTAAGCATATCTATATTATAATTTTCTTTGTCTGTCTTGTCCATTCGATTTTTCCTCGGAAACTACTGAGCCAATATGGCTGAAATTTTATATAGACGTTTGTCATGATAGGTAGCAGCGAACTAAGTATTATAGTATCTTGAAATGCTCGGCTCAATGCACATTTAGGGATTAATAAGGATTAATAGAGATTAGTATTTAATGCAAAAATGAGCACAAATTTAACCATATTCAACTATCAATTTTGCATAAAGTATTCAATGAACTATAACTTTTGCACATTTTAAATGAGCAAAATGTCTAGTCTATCTCTATCTATATAAAGTTAGGCATTTGTAGTTTTCTATAGATGAATTCGAGTTATACTTACATATCATTGGATCACTTTTACTTAACGCAAAGCTTGCTCGGTATTTAGAAGAGTGCCGGTTTAGGAATTTTGTTACATATATGAATTGGCTGTTCTCTTGGTTGGCTTTCCTGGTCGATTGACATAATATTTACGAATTCCCAGGCATCATAAATATAGGTCGTTTTAAATCCTAAGATTTCCCATTGTGTTCTTTTGATTGCTCGGATACAGTGGTCTAACCCATTTAATATCACTTAGCTTTCCTGGCTGATTGACGTAATATTAACACACTCCCAGGTATCATGGATATAGGCCATTTTAAATCCTGGGACTTCTCATTATGTTCTTTTGATTGCCCGGATACAGCTCCGTAACACTATTACACGTCACCTTTCCTAGGATTGACTTATTGTGTTCTTTGATTGTCCAGACATCTCTCTCTAACTCGCCTCCCTTGCAAAAAAAAAAAAAAAAAATTATATATGCATATAATAAATTTTTCTTTTCAATAACTCTAGAATTCATACATGTTTCTTTTTTTTCTTTTCTTATTTTTTTCAATGACGTCTTTTCCATTCAACAATAAGTCATTTTGACTTTTTTCTTGTCCACTACAGTTAATGCATTTTATTTATTAATTTTTTTTTCCGTGGACACAACTGAACTTTATTAACACAAATTCATTATCACACACACACATTTTTTTTTCATTTCTATTTCTGGGGTCTCTTTCAATACATGTTTTTTGTTTCTTTTTCAAACAACATTGGTGGTATTTTCATTTGACATTGAAGCAGCCGATGTCCAATAGTCTATGCTTGCTTCTGCTCGAGTTACTTAATTTTTAACATCATCATTCCAATTACTTTGTGAAAACGGGAAGCAGTTCGATCTTTTCCTAAGACGTCAGTTGCTTGAACTATGGAGATAAGGGATCTTTTATTTTTCTCTTATTGTATAGGACAGTGTTTGCAGTTTCCTAATTTACCTAAAAAAAGAATATTTTTCTTACCCATCCTAAACAATTCCCTCTCTCCTGTTCTTCCTCCCCATTACTAAACCTCGTTTATGACAGGTTGGTCCCTATTCTTATTCTCGTTCACTGCATACAATGTATACGGACAGCTGATTTCGTCTATACTGGTTGCACGCCCCGCCGTCATGCTCCGTCCGTGTCACAATTTTTCGTTCCATCAGCAGTACATCAGATTCCTCATCCGACCCCTCTCGTTGATGATCTCTTCTGCATTGGATAATCAGTTTCGTTTGTGGCTGATTCACTGTCTGAATCACTAAATTCCCTTGAAACAGACAATTGAGCTTTCCTTAACGGCCTCTCTGTAGTGGGAATCTCCCATTCCTTGATAGATACTGCACTGAGATGTTCTGCATACGCCTTCGTTACAGAGTCCGTTAATTGGTCCTTAATTCTATATAAGACTGGACCAGTCTTTTCGATTACTATGTACTAAGGTTTCCACCATACATCTAGCTTTCCCGCTTTTGGTGTTTTTTATAGTACACCAAATCAGCAACCTTAAATTCGACAGGCTTCATTTTCTTATTTGAACTATCATTTTTTTCCTAGCATTCTTAACATTATTCCTTACTAAAGGTCCGATGCATTTCTTGTAGAGCGATTTCGTGATTCTAATTCCCATAGTATACTCTACAGGGTTTTAGAATATGGTCCAACGGCAGAATAACATCTCTATTGTAGAGTAAATAATAGGGTGAAAATTTCGTCATTTTGCTTACATGGAACCTGACAGCCGCTAACAATTGATTCATGTATATGTCCCACGACTGTTCATTGTCCCCTATTTTCTTCGCTAGGACGTCATGCATCGTTCTATGGAACCTTTCGACTTTGCCGTTACTCTGGGGGTGATAGAATGATGTGGTCACATGATGTACATTGAGATCCTCTAATGCCTTTTTCATTGTTTTGTTTATGTTCTCAGGACCATTATCCGTTAAAAGCTGCAGTGATGCTCCGAATCTGGGAAATATCTCGTCAATCAACAGATGCACCATTGTTTCTGCCATCTTATTAGGAACCGCAAAAGCCTCTGGCCAACCACTGTACATATCTATAAAGGTCACTATATATTGGTTGCCTGATAGAGTTTTGGTAAGACATGGAAACATCTAACGCTAGTTTAGCGAAAGGAAAGGAGGCAAATCGCACTCCTGCATTTGAGGTTGCTGTTTCCTCAAATTTCTGGTTTGGCACGGAATACATTTACCTATGTATTCGTTTACTTGTTTTAATAAACCAGGCCAGAAATATTTCTGCTTAATAGCGTGAAACGTTTTTTTAATGTGACCATTATCAATATGGTATTGAACTACCACTCTTTTTCTTAGATGCGACAGAATATATAGCCTAATTATTGGTTCGTTGTCGGATTGCGACAAGTAATATACTATATCGTCCATTACTATGTACTTCTTCTGTTCCATCTTGGACGCTTTACCGCTTTTTATTCGCATCTTTAAATCTACAATCTCCCTATCTACTTCCTGTTCTTTACTTACATCTAAATCCGATAATGTAGGACGCTCGTGTACTACCGATGAGTCTTCAGCATCCTTATATGATACAAACTCTTTTGGCTCAAAATGATTTGAATTTATAGCACTCACCGTGTAATTCCTACTGTCTATTTCTACTAGGGATCATCATTGTCCTGCCTCGAATCCACAGTGCATGACAAGAGATCTGCATAGACGTTGTCTTTCTCCTTTAGGTACTGTATGGTGCAATTATAGACGGCCATACTTAAAGCCCACATCTGTATTTTTCTATTTTGAATTGGTGATTTCTACCTCTTTACCCTCCCTTGGGTCATAGACCATTTGTGACAGACATGCCCCAGTCGAATGATCAGAGGCATCTGTATACAGTCGGTCGTCCTTATCTGGATCGGGATAAGCAAGTGCTGCCATATCTGCAAGCTTAGTTTTTAGGCTATCAAAGGCAAATTGGCATGCATCGTCCCCATAAAATCATGCATGCTTCCTTGTTAACCGGACTAACGGCTTAGCGATATCGGAAAATTTTTTATGAATAGCCGATAGTACAATGTCATATCGATGAAAGCCCTTACTTTTTTACAGTGGTTGGAGTTGAAATCATTTTTATAGACTTGACTTTATCCAGGTCTGGCTGTATACCCATCTCAATAACTTTGAACCCCAGATACTGTATTTCTTTGCTAAAAACTCACACTTTGTCTCCTATAACCTAAGATTGGTCTTGCGCAAACTATCTAAGACCTTTTTCTCATTTATTTTAAATTTAAAATTTTATAAATCAGGCTTTTAAGAGCTTCTGCCAATTATATATATATATATATATATACATATATATATATATATATATATATATATATATATATATATATATATATATATATATATATATGTAAGCCTGTGTATCGCTTTATTGCAGATCAATATTTTTTAAATTTTGAAAGTGCTATGAAATGCAGAAAAATGAAATTTGGTAAACTGGAAGAGTATAACAAAGTCCCTTATTGCCTTTATATTTGTGGAATTTGAACAAATGTTTTGAAAGTTACGCTGATTTTTCTATTTTCTGGTAATTAAAATTTTTTTTTTGCTTTTTGTTTCTTTTTACAAGGGAATCACCTCTTACCAAGGCCCATAGGCCACTCGAGAGTAAGGGTTAAAGAGTGTACAGTGGTCAAAAGTGCAATATAGTAATCGTTAGAAGTGTAAATTTAGTAAATTGGAGTACTTAAGGGGAACGGCTCATGAAGAACTTGTTTATGTTGGACTTGAAGACGGCTATATTGTAGTCAGCTGGAAAGCAGGTAAACGGAATAGAGCTTCACAGGTGTGCAGTTCTAAAAAAAGAAGCTTTGTTCATGGAATCCACGTTTAGGTACAGATAAAGAGTGGGGGAAATTATTGATAGTGTTTTCAGCCAGACGAGTGTTTCTCATGAATGTTTGGCAAGAAGGAACCAGAGATTGGCGCTCAGACGAGCACTTGCCATGAAAACAACGATAAAACAGACAGGCTCGCAACGTCTCTTCTGTGAGAAAAAGGTTGCAGGACCTCTCCCTCTAGGCTACGAAGTCTATTCTGAACTCTATCAAGGCAAGATAAGGTCTTCCTAGCAGCTTCTGCCTAGATGTGACAGCAATACTCCATTCTTGGACGTACCTGGTTCTTATATAGGTAGAGAATTGCATTTGCAGGTAAATATCTACTGGATCAATAGAAGGATTCCACCATTTTTCCAGCGACCTTGGCAACGGATTTGATGTACATGTTCCGTTTTAGATCAGGAGTAAAGATCAAGTGCGGAAGGTTTCAAAACCTGGAGCCTCCCCAAGACAAGAGCTATTCATTTCAATTGACACCAGATGGGAATCAGAACGTTGATGATGTAAAGACAGAAGCTTGGTTTTAGATGTATTAAAAGTAACCAGCCACTTCTTTCCCCATTGTACCACATGCTCAAGATCAGAGGAGAGAGAATCAGAGAGAACTTGGTCGTTTATGGCTTTTGATGTGCTGCCATAGATGGTAGTGTCGTCAGCAAAAATGTCTACAAATGATGTAAGGATATGATTTTGGAAGATCATTAATGTAAATCAGGAAGAGAGTTGGGCCCAGGATCGAACCCTGAGGGACTCCAGCATTAATACAGTAAGCTTCTGATTTCTGCCTATCAACTACTATTCTTATGAATCTATCATAGAGAAATGATTTAATAATTGAGCAGATATTTCCAGCTATACTATAGTTGGAAATCTTGTGGAGTAGACCTTTATGTCATACCCTATCAAAGGCCTTTGATATGCCAAGAGCAATTGCCCTTAAAAGGAAGCCTCCATCGAGAGTTTTACTAATCCTATGAGAAATAATCGTAAGCACATCTGTTGTAGATCAAGCATATTGAGTGGGATGTCGCATTGTCGTGCATAAAAATCAATTTGCAGTGACGCAGCAATGAAATGCTCATTTAAAACTAAAATATATGACTGTCTTGTAAGATTGACACATTTTGACATTCGAAATGGTCCAATTAGTTCATTGCAGATTATTCCAGCCCAAAATATGACACCTCCCTGTTGACGACGGAATCGATGAGGGGTAGGGAATCTGGTCCATCAAGGGTTGTCTGGTCCATCAAGGGTTGTCTGGCCTCATTTGTGAAAAGAACATTTTCAAAGCTTGTTTTTCATGTATTTCTGAGCCTAAGCCAACCGTTTTTCCTCATAGGTTTGGTTTAAAACAGGTCTTGCTATGGACTTAATGCTTCTTGCAATTTTGTTGAAGACATTGCAGCATGTCTTTCTGGACAAGGAAGATATTCTAGCCTTGTCAAATATAGCAGCACTGGTGCTGCCCAGCTGTTTGATAAGTTGACAGCGAAATTTTTTATCATCATGAGCAGAAACTGACTTTCTTGTGTTTTTGTCCTTCCTTTGTTTGATGTTTGGATTTTCAAAGAGAAATCTTCTGCAAGGCCTGCAACAACGCATTCCTTTTTACTAACTGTCAATCGACCCCTTCTAGGCATATTGTGAGATCTGCAATAAAGTGATGCACACTTAAAATTACTAGAAAATAGAAAAATTAGCATAATTTTCAAAATATTTGTTTAAATTCCACACAAATCAGTGAAATAATGCACCTTGTTATGCTCTTCCAGTGTACGAAATTTCAGTTCTCTGCATTTCATAGCAGTTTCAAAATGAAAAAAATATTGACATGCAATAAAGCGATACACAGGGTTTATAGTGTCCTGCAGGCCTGCTTCAGTTGTCTCTCCTGTCACCTTGCTAGGCCACTAATAGATATATACTAGCAAAGATACCTGCACTTTGCTGTATGCTACAGTACATGCTTTGTGGGTACCTGAGCATATAACCATGACCTTTTAAAATAGTGTGCACCATCCCTAGGTGAGGAACCATCATCATGCCAGATTTGGTCATGATCGGTCCAGTGGTGTGGGCTGTAGGAGAGTATATGCTATGACCTTGACTTTTGACCTCAACCTTGAAAAATGGTGTGCACCATCCCTAGATAAGTAGGGGCATTATCCTGCAAAGTTTGGTCATGATCGTCCAGTAGTTTGGGCTGTAGGAGAGTTGTACACACACACACACACACACACACACACACACACACACACGAACGCTACTCCCTTATATCTATAGATATTACTTTTTGTTACTTTTAATTGAATATAACAAAATAATACTTTCCCTACTCATGAATTTCCCTCCACCATATACATGCCACACTAACCACGTTTCACTCCTTTTCCACCTCCACCTCTTTTTGTTTACATGTTTGTCGGTGGTTGTTGTTGGACGAGCGTGACAATTTTTTTCTTATAGCGTCGTTTATGTTTTAACTGACCAATAGGTGTACAAACTATTATACACCCATGTCGTCGTCGGCGGCAACACAGGTTTTTACTCATCCGTATTCGATACAATTACTCCGACGCCGATGTTTAGATTTTATGAAGTCTTTTTTTTTTATACAAGAAGTAACCCCCCCCCCCCAAAAAAAAACATTAGAATGTCAGATTACTTTTGTACGTGCGAGAAAAAAATAGAAATGCAGTAAGATAGACGACCAGCTTGTCCTATATTGTGCGCATCCGCCCCCTCCCTCAGCAACCCAGACACGTCTTTCCTGCTTAAATCTCGTTAACCAAGAGATGGAGATTCTCAGACCGGAAGTCACGTGGTTTCATTAACATCGATTTGTGGTTACTTCTGATCTTTAGAGTGTCACTCAAACATTTCTATTCAAACTTATGTACAGAGGTACAAAGACAGAAGATAGATAATATTATTTTATAAATATTATTAGTTACACATAGTTAGTTGTTTTAGTTAAATTTAATAATTTGACGGCTGGCCTTGTTGTTCTAAAATGTTATCTTGATGAATCATATGATCCTAATTTCATACAAGAATAAAAAAGCATTGGAAATGCAAAAGGATATAGGGATGGTATGCCAAAAAGTATACAAACAAGATAGCTATGAATGGCTAGGCACATGGAAATAGAATTGCATCCAAAGTATAGCCCTATAGCTTTTCTCCAATCTTCATTCCATGCCATAATTACGGTTGTAAAAAGCTATAGGGCTATACTTTGGATGCAATTCTATTTCCATGTGCCTAGCCATTCATAACTATCTTCTTTGTATACTTTTTGGCATACCATCCCTATATCCTTTTGCATTTCCAATGCTTTTTTATTCTTGTTAATTAGTATTTTTACTTACAGTCTTATTTTTAAACTTACATTCATGATAGTATTGTCTTTTGTAGGAGGCGGCTCATTGCCGCCTCCATTAGTAGCAGGTCGCTTCCTGCTGGGTTTTAGGTCTTTGGGTTTTGGGCCTTAGGAGTTGCCTCTTGGTCCTCCATCGGTTCTATATTACATAGAGAGTGCTACCGCCTCTCTGATAAAACAGAGTATTATAAAGTTCTAAAATGTTCATACCTTCACTATTAAATTTTTCTTGGTTCATTCTTTGGTGTTTTCGCAAAGATTTGGCAGTTTTTGATATTTATATTTATAATAGTTTGTGCATGAGGCAGCTTTTTTTCCCCTTGGGATCCCTGTTTTACCGTGCTTTTGAGTAAGCACGTGAGGCAGCCTTCTTTTTTCTGGTTCTTTGTTATAAAGAGCACGTGAGGCAGCTTTTTTCTCCTCAGAATCCCTGTTATACCGTGCTTTTGAGTCAGCACGTGAGGCAGCCTTCTTTTTTTCTGGTTCTTTGTTATAAAGAGCACGTGAGGCAGTTTTTTTTCCCTCGGGATCCCTGTTATACCGTGCTTTTGAGTCAGCACGTGAGGCAGCCTTCTTTGCCTCAGGATTTACATGATACTTAATTTTTATTATTTCAGCATTTTTCTGATAGTATTCTTTTTGCTCAGATAATACCTTGACTTTGTTTTTTTCATAGTCTATATTTCTCTGAGCTTTTTTACTACGTGCTGACTTTGGCATTTTTTATTAAATGTAAACATATAACACTTATGTGTATCTTACTATAATATCACTTATCTTATAGCAAGACAACTCTCGTAGAATTGAGATACTGCCCCGTCACCAATAGTTAAAGTGTGGAACGGTATATACACCAATAGTGTAGTTGTTATCTTTATATGAAGTCCTAATCAGTGACAGTGTGAGGTTACTTGGTTAATTTATTGTAGTTTATTTTAGAAAACTTACTTGTTTTTATAAGTAGATTGTGTATAGTAGCCACAATATCTAGTTATTTTTGTGGCTAGGGCTTGGATTTTGATTCTTTTTGGTCAGCTTCCAGTGAGTTCTTAGAATATGACTTTCTTGCTGTTTCTTTTGCGGTTAATTTAACTTATTTCCTTTGGCGTTTGGTGAGTTCTTAGAAGAACTGGTCTGATCTACTTTTCTTAACAAGCGAAGAGATTCAGCTGCATTTAACAATGGTTGCTATAGTGTATTTTTGCGCATGCGTGAGAATTTCAAGTTTCCTCCTTATTTTTCAATAGTTTGACAGTAGTCATGTGTCTTTCTGCCAAGAGCGACAGACGTCAATGTTAGCCGTGATCGTCTAGAGGTTAGGACCCCACGTTGTGGCCGTGCTAACCTAGGTTCGAATCCTGGTCACAGCATTGACATTTTGTACATATTTTACAGTCCAAAATCTGAAGAATTATTTGTTTTTATAACATTGTTTTTTGACGCCGTACTTGCTGATAGGTTACTCTTATAACAATTTTGATCAACTGAGATAAAGATTTCGTGGTTTCATTAACGCTGGTGGGTTACTGTTTAAAGAAAAAACCTTAACGTTCACCTCAAATATTCAGCGTCCAAGAAATATAGGCCACTGGCAAACTGGAACGTCTGTGAGCATCCGGTGTATTATTTGGAGCTGTCCCTTTTGAGAGAAGTTCCGTGTTCGAAGTGGTCTGTCTACATTGGGTATATAGTGTTTAAAACTTGTTATTACCCATAATCTTATTTAATTATGGAGTTAGCTAAAAAGCGATGGGTCACTGCACTTCTCCGTGTAAAGAGCAGTTGATTGATGCTTGAACTGTTGTCAGAGACCGTTCGTACACCGAGATACATTGTCTCAAAAGAAAGAAGAAAGAAGAAGAACAAAGAAGAAAGAAGAACAATTGGCCATTTTTGTACCCTTTTTTTTTTTGCTCTCTTTTGACATTTTAACCGACGTTCTGACACTCGCTGGATTCGTAAGACGCTTCTCTGTAAGAATATGTGCTTTTTGAAACTTATAAGTTGATTTTAGTTGAGATTTGGATAGTTTTGTTTTGTAGGCGTATATAGGCGTGTACGGGCCATCCCTATATAGAGAGTGCTACCGCCTCTCTGATAATATGACTAAGTACTTGGACGCCGATATTTGGCTTTTAATAAAGACTATTACAAAGAGAAGAACTGTCATAGAATAAAAACTAGGGAGACAGGTTATTAGAGAGAAAGAGACAAAGAGAGAGAGAGAGTGAGAGAGACAGACATATAGATAGATACAGAGTTAGTTAGTTAGATAGATAAATAGATTGTTCTACTAGTTACATTGTATGCCCACCCGCTGTTGTGGATGGGGCCCTGGACACGTCTTCCTTGCTTGAATATCGTAATTTGGTTGTCGTTAACAAAATTCGACTTTTGGGCAACAGAGGTGGAAGAAACAGAAAAAGACAGAAAATAACGCAGAAAAAATGAGCAAAAAAAGGTCTGGTTGTGATTCGATTCAGTTTCATCAACATAAAAAAGATTAGCTGCTTTTATGTCCCTAAGCAAGGTTAACAATGTTAACCAAAGTAACAGAAATTATCTTTTCTGCTATTATATAAAAAGAACTTGTGTGTGCGTGTGAGGGGGAGTTCCTTCCCTTTGAACTCGAAAACGGCTGGGCCACATTTTATGAAATTTCACACAATGGTAGTGTTCTTAGATAGGTTTTGTATCGGAATGTGATCGATAATCAAAATAATCTGATGAAAGAAGGAATATGTGATTTTAACACCATTTGAGAAGTTTTATTACCACACAAGCCAAAAGGCTCGATATATAAAATCAACAGTATGTTCTTTGATATGACATGGATGTGTTCGAAATGAATGTTTCTGTTTAAAGCACAATTTCACCATGATACTTGACTTTTTTTCATTTTAAACTTTAATTCAAGCCATTATCACCGCACAAGCAGTAATGCCAAGCAAAATCTATTTATATATATATATATATATATATATATATATATATATATATATATATATATATATATAAGTATATATAAAAGTAATTTCATAAAAGCAACAGTAGATTCCTTATAGTGCAATGTACACTACGATGTATTGTGGGCTAAGTCTTTGCGAAACGTGAAGCTTCTTCCCAGTGCACCGCAATTGGCCCCAAAGTAAAAGGC
Source organism: Euprymna scolopes (assembly GCF_053919585.1). Taxonomy (NCBI): domain Eukaryota; kingdom Metazoa; phylum Mollusca; class Cephalopoda; order Sepiida; family Sepiolidae; genus Euprymna; species Euprymna scolopes. The sequence goes on from NC_136497.1 coordinate 65,183,469, forward strand.
AATCAATCAATTTGATTGAAAAATGGGCGATTTTACCGATTTCGATGACTAAAAATATGGGAGTGTAAAATAGTTGTTGGTCATCATTTAATCCCGGGCAACATCAGGTCTCCCTGCTAGTGATGATTATAAAAAAAATCACAACTAAAAACAGTGCTACAAAGAATCATTGAAAAATATCGTTGAACTTGTGTTTCGATAAAGAAAAAATAGGCTTTTTTTTAAATTTACAAGTTGTTGGGCGCTTTCTCAGCAAAGCTTACGGCAAAAAAATAAATAAATAAATAAATAAATCAATAAAATAAATAAATAAATAAAGAAAGAAAATAAATATACACATTAAAAATTCTTTTTGCCAGGTTAACAAAATCTTTTAGAGTTTCTTCTTCAAAACTTTACTTTGAGAGTTTCCTTTTCGTCTTCTGTCCCGAAGTCTTTCTTGGTCTCCGACATTCCTTTAAAAGCGGTTCTTCTTTGAGAGTCTGTCTCTCGGAATCTTCCAGGACTTTCTGACTCTAATATTTCTTCCCTTGAAATAAAAACTTTTTCTTCGAAGGTCAGTTCCTCTGGAATAAATAATTTCACATTCAGTATTTTTTATTTTATTTTACTAGCCTGGGTGCCCGGCGTTTCCCAGGTGTTTGGAGGTGTATGTTGAGCAAAAAAAAAAAAAAAATGAAAGAAAAGAAGGTTGTAGTAGGCAGGCAGGCAGGTTCGAACCCATGATGCGAAGGCGGAAAAGAAGGTAGGTGTGTGTATAAGGGTGTTGGTTGAACAAAAAAAAAAGAAGAAAAATTGTGAGCGCAAAAAAAAAAATAGGATTGGTAAGCAGGCTCGAACCCGTAACTCGCCAGAAGAAAAAGAGGTGACCCCCCCCCCAAACAAACTGTCTCATCGATGAGCCTACCGTGGTTGTTACGTAACAACCGGTCGAAATAACGCGTTTTATCCGACGTCGTTCACGCGAGCTTTGTATGACTTGCAAAAAATGTCGGAGAAAAAACTGATCCTCCTTGTAGAAAAGTGTCCAGTTGAGGGTGAAAGAATTAATGTCTTTGGCCAATTTTTCGATATCTGTCGTCAGAAGTGTCGAGCTTAAAAATGATACTGATCTCATGAAAACTTGTCGTCTCTGTCGAAAGTTTTTGCCATACATACATACATACATACATACATACATACATACATACATACATACACATACATTCATTTAAACAGACAGGTGAGATTTATATTATAGATTAAAAGTAATCCTTCGAAGGGTTCTTTCTCTGAAACCCTTTAATTTCCCGTTAGATAAAGCTTTTTTGACTTTTAATTAAAAGGGAATAAAACAAAAATACATTGACATTTCAACGGAGCACAAAACGCTGCATTTGCTCCGCACGAGTTTCATCTTGGTACTAAAAATGACATCGTAGTAGGAGAAACAGGACGAAACGAGAACCACCACAATTCTATGGGAGGAGGAGGTAGTCCAGATGTTCCCGGCTATATTATCGTCAACCTGACTGCGGAAAAACCCCACCCATTCTATCATAAGACAAATGTATAAAGAAGATCAGGGTGACTAATCCTGACAATAGCAACATGTTGACCTCACCCCATCACCGCCCTTACACAGCTTAATGGTAGAGGGGTTTAAAAGAAACAAAAGTCTCAAATGAAATATCGTCACTCAAGAAACAGAAAATCGCTGCCCGAGATCACATTGTTTCTTGTACTTACGTTCTGGAGTCACCTGTGACCTTTAAGAATGCACTCAAACTTTCTATTTAAAAGCAGCGATCGTTATGCAACACAAGTAGGTATGAGACGTTATGAATTGGTTGATTATCTGTTTATGAGACGTGTAGAAAAGAATTTTCCTACTTTACAGAAATGCGTTAGATGCTTGTGGAGTGAGAAGCTGAAAAGCAAAAAAATGCTTCTGAAATATGCCCGAAATAAAATGTAACGATCAAAGAAAAGCTAAAACACATTAAACGAAAACAAAACAAAACAATATTTGCAATATTTTTTTAATATATAATAGAGGGTTAGATTAAAGAGAATTTAAAGGCTCTGCTTATAGACACTGATAATAGGAACTGACCAATCAAATGGAGCTACGTTCTGCTCGCAGCCAATCAAACCGGAATTGCTCCATAAAAATATTGGATCTTTTAGAATTCTTGCACATACTTTTGTGTCCACACAAGAAAGAGCTTTGCTCTTTGTCTGCAAAATTTTAAAGTTCAAGACTTATACAGATCAGTTACTGTTTCATTTCCAGGATTATACATATTATCTACTCATCGAAAATTTTTCATCTCTAGGACTCATACAAATAAGCTATCCATCGGAAACTCTTCTCAAATTAAACATAGCTTTCAATTAAAAAAAAAAAACCCAAAAAACAAAAAGCATTCATTTATTTTTATGTTAGAAAAATATACACTCCTCTAAATTTAAAATTATAGAGATTTTCAAAAGTGGGGATATATGGAATATGGAAGTAGGTTAAATATATACACACATGCAAAGAAATATGGGCGAGGGAGGCTTTAAATAAGTTTTAAATCAATTCTATATAACTTTTTCTGACAACACTGTAAGAAATAATAATAAAAAATACAGACTAAAGAGAAAAAGAGAGACCCCAGTATGACACTATCGATGTGTCTACCCCCAACCCTAATCCTAACCCAAGTGATAAAAAAATAAGAGGAAAAACTATAACAAGAAGAGAAAATAGTTAATTAGCAAAATAAAAGTATATGAAGTGAGGTTAGTAGAAAGACAAGGGTGGATTGGTTCACTTAGGTACACAAAAGCCATCTGAAGCGGGATAGTTAATCATGCTGTCATGGTTATTGGAACAAAAGACCGGAAATAGGTCAATCTATTTAGAGTTACTTTACAGTTTAGTGTTGGAGTGAATTTTGCGACAGATGACGACAGTTTACAGACAGTATTAAGCGGAACAGCAGGTTGTAGCTCGGAACAGACGAGGAGATGAATTTATCAACCAATTGACAAACATAGCCTTGACAGACAACTGGACTTTAGCATTTAAAAGGTCGTTTTACGCAATGGTGTCACACACACGCTTAAAGTACAATTGAAAACTACAGACTGTGTTCGGGGTTGTGTTTTAAGTTGTTTTATTTATTTATTTTGTAATCATGAACCACTGTGTGCCCTTTGGCATCTGCCAATGTAAAAGATGATAACACAGCCAGAAGAGAAGATGAGAAAGAAGAAAACTAGACAACAAAACAGCGTTGGGGTCGGCGATTGTTGTCGTAAGGAAGCACGTAGCTTCACACCAAAAGCATCCTATTCAAGGTCTCCCCACATTTATAGATTCAGAAGTGCCGATACTGTTTGCAACAATCATTTTACCAGCATCTTGTACTTCTTAAGTGTGTTTCTTCTATTGGCCACTGCATAAACTTTACAATGCATCTTTTTGCTTTCATTAATCTTTTTAGAAAGAAAAGGCGTAGCGAGATAGAAATAAATAAACTTATAAAGTATTCACTCTGAGACTCATCGCATCATTACAGAGAATGTAGATGCTACAAAGATGGCACCATCCAAAACTCAGCACAGAACCAATTTTGAAAGAATTGTGTTTAAATGTAATTCTTTAACCTTAGATTGATTCAACCGAGGACAAAAAAAAAAAAAAAAGAAAAAAAAGAAAGCAAAAATTGTAATAAATATTCGTTGTTTAGTGATGAACATACTATTTCAAACTTAATCATGACAGACTAACGAAAATCTTATTTGAAACTTACGAAGACCAACGAACATGCTATTTCAAAGTTAGATCAACGAAAATGCTATTTGAAACTTATGCGTGGCAGGTCAACGAAAATGCTATTTTGATCTTATGCGTGACAGACCAACGAAAATGTCATTTTGAGCTTATGCGTAACAGACCAACACGAAAATACTACTGCAAATTTAATCATGGCGGACTAACGAAAATGCAATTTGAAACTTATGTGTGATAGACAAATGAAAATGATATTTGCCACTTATTTGTGACAGACCAACGAAAATGATATTTGACACTTATGTGTGACCGATCAACGAAAATACTATTTCAAATTTGATCATGAGAGATCAATTGAAAATGCTATTTGAAACTTGTGTGACAGACCAACGAAAATGCTATTTAAAACTTATGTGTGACAGACTAACAAAAATGACATTTAAGACTTATGTGTGACAGACTAACGAAAATGCCATTTGAAATTTATTTGTGACAGACCAATAAAAATGCTATTTGAAACTTATGTGTGCTAGACCAATGAAAATGCTATTTTGAACTTATACCCGACAGACAAGGATTTTCAGACTTAAGCTCGCTGGACCAACATAAATTTTATTTAATTACGCATGACAGTCTGACGAAAACATTATTTCATACTTAAGCGTAACAGATCACTGAAAATGTAAGTATGACAACTTGAAAACGCTATTATAAGCATAAGGCTGGCAGACCGACGGGCTGAATCTTATATAAAGATGCGTGGACGCAATGAAAATTCTATTTCAAACTGAAGTACGACTGACAGACCTACTACGAATCTCGCAATACTTAAAGAAACGTGACAACAAAGTCAATAAAGTTATTTTTATATTTATATTCGTTGTAAGTATTGCAAGGAAATGTGTGATTGGATATACGTCTGTTGATTCATTTTATTAGTTGCAAGACATTTTTTTCTCTCTTTTTCTTCTGGAATCTGAAGATGAAATAAAAGAAGCGCATGCTTCTGACTTATTTGCTGCTGCGTATGAGTATAGAGAAAGAGGAGGAAGTGAGCGCGAGAAAGAGAGAGAGAGAGAGAGAGAGAGAGAGAGAGGGAGAGAGAGGGGGGGCGTTCTTTGTGTTTTTAAAAGCCATTGAAAGGTAGGCCTGTTGTTTGTCAATGCGAATTGAATCCGTTGTTCAAAAATTCAAAACCTTAATCTTGACAACACACCTGTCAGCTATAATAATAAAAAAATAACTTAATTGAGAGCCTTTCACTACAATAGATGGTTTGTAACTTTACTGAACTTGTCAAAGCACTTAAGATAATATAAGAATTCAAAAGAAAAAAGAAGAAATAAAAAGATGAATGTGGATTATTTCCATTTGCACAGTCAACTTGCAAAAGCTGAAAAACTTCTATCAAAGACATTTTTAAAGCTAATACATTTTATAAACCTAAAAAATAAAATCGTGATAATTTATTAGCTTTTCCGAATTTCAAAATTATTAAGGATTCTGGGAATTGAATTTTTTTTTTTTTGGATTTGCATTAATATCATAAAAACGAGATCTGCATACATTTTAACATATTTTACACAAATATATTTATTAATATATACATTTAGGCAACATTCCAAGTTCCAGTCGTCGAATACTCTCATCACTGTTTACTATGTATGCCCGCTAATTTAGCATTTGTAGGCAGGCACTTAATTTCATTCAATTGTTGTGTTAATTGCAGGTAAGTCAACGGTGACTTTGTATCTGGGTTCGAATCTCCCAACCAGCAGTAATTATTACTTATGATGGCATAAGCATGAAACACCAGTGCCGAGAGGTACAATGGTTAACATTTATTTTGTTTTAAATGATAGTCATAAAGAACATTTAAGAAAGAAATTTGAGCCATCTTTAGGGAATTAAGAAAAAAAAAGAGGCCAACTTTAGTGCAGATACAACGTTCTGACATCCAGTCGCCGGATACTCGTATGACTGTGTACTATATATGCTCGCCAGTTTGGCATTTATAAGCACTTAATTACCTTCAAATTTTGTGTTAATTGCCGGTGGCCTGGAGGCAAAATGCTAGCCAACAAAGTCAAGACGGACTTTCTAACTGGGTTCAAATCTCACATCCAGTACTAATTATCACTTCCTACTCTGATAATTGCATAAACATAAAACACGAATATCTCTAGGTATAAAAATAATTGTTAATATGAATTGAAAAAAGTGTCATATAAATGTATACATGTATGTGTGCATATAATAATTTAATGTCCTGAATGTATGTTTTTCATTAAACATGTTTATACGGCAATATAGACCTCCCCGTAAATCCAGTACATCTTTCGCTTGGTACGGATTGCTAACCCACGTGACTTCTTTTTCGCCATTCCTTCTGATCCAGGGCAAGTTGCTTGATGGACGCCCAACTGTTTAGAGATACCCAATCAAAAGCATTTTCTCTCCACCTTCTTCTTGGCTTTTCGTCGCCTCTTTTGTCTTCTAACATCGCCCCAAGCATGACTTTGACGGGCCAGGTGTTAATCCTTGGATATAGCCAAAAAGTTTAAGAGTATTACTTTCTATCAAATGAGAGGGTTATGGAAGTAATTTGACGACGGTTGGATATTTTATTTTTTATCGATCAGGCGATGTCCCGGAATGAAACACACTATGTGATTTTGAAGCACCCCAAATGCGATTGGCTAGTCCATGTGATATAATCAAGGCCATATGAAACTACTGGGAGGACATAAATTAAAATTTAAAAGTTATCGGCACCCTTTTTGATTTTAGTACATTCACTAAAAAGAGAGACTTCAGCAAATTCATTGCACATTGAAACTTGTGACCGTTGAATTCCTTTTCCCGAACTCTCTCCATTGTGTGAATCGCCAAGGATTAAGGTTGATCATAAGAGAGTTTTCTAAACATTAAAGGTCTATTAATGTCAATGAAACCATAGTAAGTCTCCGGAATATTTAACGTATAAATTTTTAAATAAAGAATTTGTTATTTGAATATCACATGCTTGTAATTGAGAATTTTATTGATTTCTTTTAAACATACCCGGATGCACTCTACACACACACACACACACACACACACACACACACACACACACACACATATATATATAAATAATTATTTTTTATACTTACAGACGCTACACTTATATTTAAAGCAATATAATTTACTACTCTTGCTTTTAATATAAGCACAGTTGCCTGAAGAGGTATCTAGTTACTAAATACTAGAAAATCGAAACATGCTCATGACTGTGTAGCAACACATTACTGCTTATGTAAAACGCAGATTGAAAGTATATATATATATATATATATATATATATATATATATATATATATATATATATATGAACGACGTCTCCTACATACAGCACCTAGTATTCCCACATCGGTTACACATCTGGTATTCCCAAATCGATCATCCATCTGGCACTGTCCAAGTTCAACATTGCTTAACCTCGCTGATCTAACCAGTGTGCCAACGTGATTATGCCGTATATATATATATATATATATATATATATATATATATATATATATATATATATATATATATATATATATATATATATATAATACGATAGTCTTGCATTGAAACACCGATTTCCGTCAAACCACCGAAATTAAACAATGCTGAGCCTGGTCAGTGTTAAAATAGGTGACCATTTGCAAATTCTCCACTTATTGCGGCATTGTACCTCTCCTTGCTACTGGACCTAAGCAGTGCCGATTCAGGAGAAGTGTGGTTAGAGATTGTGCAACCCTTGCCTCACAATTACACGCATAGCTGCCCCTACAGGGGTGTCCGTTGGCTTTTGAGACTGAACAGAGACATCGCATATAAACATATATAAAAACATATATAAAATACGTATAAAAATTATATATATAATATCTGAACATGGGATACAACAGATGTGATACGTCTGTAGCTGTTATTCTTATCAGATATCATTGTTCATAATATTTTGACTCATCAACATAGAAATTAGATGTCCACATGGCGATATGAAGCGATAGTCGAGTTACATAAATATTAAAAAGTGGCAGTGACGTGTACTATTCTCTAAATGCCGCAAACAAACAGTGGTATTCACTCACAAGTTGACTGTGCCCACACATCAACGAGAAATGTAATTTCTCGTGACATGCACTTGAAATGTTTGTGAGGAGAATTTCTACTGGGCATATCTTCGAACAAGATAAACAATGTTGTGTTTCTTGGAATGAACTCATTAATTCTGTGCACCTGAACATAGGTTTACCATCACAGCGCAGAAATGCCCCCCTCCAGTTCATCAAACAGAATGAGACTTTTCACCCTCAAAGTCATTTGAATGATCTCTTTCAAGATGATGTAGATTGGATGTTTCAATCTCACAGTGAGGATAGCAATGAAGGTTGGAGACGCATCCATCGATTTCGGTGTTATCGCACCACAGCTAAAATTGCATTTCGTTGGCCTCGCACGCTTCAGTTTGAAATAGTATTTCGTTAGTTTTTCATGCTTAAGTTTAAAATAGCATTTCCTTGGCTTGAAGCGCTTCAGTTTAAAATGATATTTCATTAGCTTGCTGCATTTCAGTTTGAAATAGCATTTCATTGCTTATCACGCTTAAGTTTAAAATAGGAATTTGTTTGCCTGCCACGCTCCGGTTTAAAATAGCGTTGCTTTGGCTTTTCTTGCTTCAGTTTGAAATAGCATTTCGTTAGTTTTTCAGACATTTCATAAACATATTTTATAATATCTTATTGTTTTTTGTTTGTTTGTTTATTATTTTTTTTTTATCAATGCTTTAATGGGTTCCTTCATGCAAGCACCATCATTCCTATTATAAATCGTTTATGAAATCGTTTGAGAAAGAGCTTATTGCTAATCGTCTACCGCGCCCTACTGCGGAATGTCGACGCGGCTTTATAGGCAATTTTTGGTACTTCTGCATTTACCGATCCGTGATTTCCAGGAAGTTACTTGTGTGTGCCCGGCGGATGACAGGAATAAACGGAAACGGCCAGCCGAGCTTTCCTTTGCTGTTAAACCATTAACTGCCACGAATCAATATTATTTTCTCCCTTCCATAACAGGAAGATGTGACACAAGGTTGGAAGGTGGCAAGTGTCAAGCAAGCAAGTGTCCCTAAAGGATGAGTACTTTGACCTTTTAAAAATTGCCTGAGTAGCCCCATCAACATTCTTTAGTCAGGGCGCCTCTGGCAGTCAGCAATAAAATTATTATACTCACAAGTCGGCAGGCAAGACCTCGGAGGTATGACTTCTTAGGAATATCCAGAGTGAATACCTCTACTGGCTAGATAAAAGGTCACCGAAATGACCCAGTTTCTGCTGGACTGATTGTTGAGATTTGGAATTTCGATTGGTATGGATCAACGATCGGAGCAAGTGATCATATGAATGACGTGGATCACTACTAATGATGTGTTAGGTGTAACTGTATTTAGTGTCTATAGGAAGTCAGTTTTTCCTGAAATAGGCATATCAGCTTATCCCATAACAATATTATAGAAATATACAGACGAAATTTTGATAAATATTTCGGCATATCCCCTCCCTTTTAAGCCTATAGTTTAAGAGTCGAATTATACACATACACACACAATGCCTCTAATCTTGTATCTTCTTCTATAGAAATTTCTGTAAAAGTCTGAGGAAGCTACAGACGGCCAAAAAACGGCCGAGTAGCTGAAACAATAATGTAACTTAACAGAAAGATACGGTAATAAAAAATAAAACGTGTATATATATATATATATATATATATATATATATATATATATATATAGAGAGAGAGAGAGAGAGAGAGAGAGAGGGGGGGTTTACGCAAATATTACGCAAGTATAAATCATGTAAAATATCTGCATGAATATAATTACACGTAATAGTTAACTAAAGATGATCATCCCATAGGAAAACCGAAAAGCTAATAGGGAATTAATTAAGATGAATATTTAAAAGAATATATAAATTAGCTATATATTTTTCAGATGAATGCAATTCAACGACCCATATATAATATTTTAAATAAATAAAATAGACACCACCGAAAATGGCCGAAAAATCAAGTTGTTATTGTTTTTTAAAACGAAATTAAATTATTAAAATCCATTATTTTTGAGTAACTTTTTTTCCAGAAAGATAAAACCCTGAATTTTATCATATAGAAAGCAGAATAATGTAAAACTTTTTCTACTATTTTTAATTAAATTTTAAATGTTAAAATTTCCCCAAAAGTTAACAATTGACATTTTTTATCTTGCACAAAAACGTATATAAATAGTTAAAAAAAAAAGAAGGGTTTTGAAAGAATTAATTTGTTTATTTCTTATCTAACTAAAATTTAGTGTGATTTTCTATGAGAATATGCAAAAATATTATAATATAAGTACCTGGATTTCAAATAATTCCATTTATTCATATAGGCAACCAGTTACTTCGCGTCGATTCGATACAATGTTTACATTTTTACTTGATAAAAAGCAAACTACCGAAGACTAAACAGGCCAAAAAAAAAATTATTTTTCAGTGACGAACATTTCAATGTATTATTAACGCTGAGGCTGGCCAGTACCAGATAGGCAACGATTTGTATGAGTTTGGTTTTTAATGTGTATGTGTGTGGGGATCAGGCTTCCCAAAATGGAGAGGGGATCAATTTAAAGCAGAACAAAAAAAAATTATTTCAGCGCGTTTGGTCCACCGTAGTCGAAAGGCGGCAAACGTTTTCAAACGGGATCGAAAAAATGATATTTTTAACACAAAGGGCACAATATTTATCGATTGTTTTTGTATCGATTCTTCAAAACAGTCCCTGTTTAATAATAGTCATGCATTATTCGGTTCGCTAAAAAAAATTATTAATTTATTTATCAAAGATTTTGAAATGGCTTTTTTCGTATAAATATTAAAAAAATTTTTTTTTGTTTTGCTTAACTTAAATTAATTATTTTACTTAATATATTCACTGAATTTCACACTTCAAAACTCAAAAGCGGAATAATTAAACACAATCGAATTTCTGATATTCAGACGTCAAAATAAGGTATGCAAACAAGTTTTTTTTTTTTTTTTAATCTATAATCCTGTCCCTTACAATAAGACAATATGTTTTGTTCAGTTTCAGATGATTATTTTAAGCATATTTGGAGTCCCTAAAAACAAGGGGGGGGGTTGTAAGCAAAAAAATATATATATATAAATATCGTTTATCAAAAATAAGTACACGGTTATAAAGTTCATTCTTCTCCTCAGAATCTCTGAAAATTTTGTATTAATTGGATAATTAACTGATTTTTGGTAGATTTTTAAAAAGACGGTCCGTCAAAAAGTACTTACTTGCCCCCCCCCCGTTTTGGCGGTGCCTAAAATAGAAAAAGGAGTTTTAATATGAATATCAATACCCCCCTAATTTATAGAAGTATAGATTTTACTAAGAATTCTTTATAAGTTTTGGTTTCGGTTTCGATTATAGCTGATGGCACTGAAGTCATCTATCTTTTTAAAAATAATTTTTCAAAGAATTCTTCATAAGTTTTCGTTTTGATTATAGCTGAAGGAACTCAAGTTATATATATATATATATATATATATATATATATATATATATATTCATAAGTTTGGTTTTGGTTACGATTCAAGCTGATGCACCCAAATCAGATGGATATATCTTTTTATTTTTGAAATCACAACTTTATAATATATAAGAATCAATAGAAAATTTATTCTATAATAATATATACGAAATCTGCATAAATTAAAATATCATATTTAAGTGTATTTTATGACCGGGCTACGCCAGGCGTCTCTGCTAGCTTAGATAAATACTTTTGCAGTTTTAACAAAAGATAATGTGTTGATACCTATGAAAAAAAAAAAAGAAAAAGTCCAATGTGAACAAGTTCTAATTGAATCGCCCCCCTAAGTAATCCAAGTTACAAAATTCCCACTGTTTACTATGCTAAAATCAAAATGACTAATGTATACCTATTAACCCTTATCCTCGAGTGGCCTCTGGGTCTTGATAAGTGGTGACACCCATGTAAAAAAAAAAAAAAAAAAGAACTTCAATAATATCAGGACGCTGAACATCTACAGAATGCCAGCATCAATATATTACATATAAATGAGTCCGCTGTGGAATTTCCACAGGCCCCATTATTAATACATTGTTAGGATATACAGATAAAATTCTTTAAAATATTCCGACAAATGGATTTTTAAAACACCTTCTCAAAACAAGGCTATGATAGAAATTATTACGATTTTCTAAAATAGCTAAATGATAAACTAATTAGAATCAACTGACAGAAATTCTTGTAAGCGTCTTTCAATGAAGATATACAAGTGTGTATCAGACTTTGGTTTGAATCTAATTCGATAGAATGTAATAAAAAATACGGATTTAAATTATAAGAAAGGCGACAAAAACTTGAAGCGATAATTTATAATCGTCTTAATTAAAGAGCAAAGAAGATATAAAGTAGTAATTAGTTTTTGCGCATTATAAAAGATTCATGATAATTTTTTTTATCAGATGGGGATGAAAATATTTATGCAATGAAATTTTTGTGTAAATCAGTTGACCAAATATGGCTACCATTTGGTTTTCACTATGTATAAGGCTTTTACATGCTTAATGCATTCAGAAGTTGCTTCCGCTATCATGTTAAGAATTCCAGTCGACACTCTGAAGTTTTATATTAAACATAAAAGAATTGCTCCAAACCTCTTAAAAAAGAGTGGCTCTTTTTTTTTTTTTAACTCTTTAAATATACTAGTGATAACACGATTCCAATATTTCTTCCAATTCTAATCAAAGTATCGACTTTCTTCAAAATTCCTTTCGCTGATACGATTACCAATTTCTTTCAAATTTCTAAATATTTGCTTATAGAGTTGTATTCTTACTTTTATTTTAAGACTAGCTTGGGTGCCCGGGGTTGCTCGGGTGTTTGGAAGTGTGTGTTGAGCAAAAAATAAGAAAACAGTGGTAGTACGCTAGGTGTGTCAGAAACTTCGTGAAAAATATTGAATAATTCGACCCCCTGTATTTACAAGCTTATAACTACTCGAAAAATGTAATTCAAACCCTAATTTTTTTTTTCAATTAAAGGAGCAAGCACCAAGGTTTCATTTTAAAAACAACAAATAAAAAAAATATAAACAATGTGGTTTAAGAAAAAAAAAGTTTTAAACTTCGGACTTTACAGGTAAAATTTCCAAAAATCTGTTCTTTTTTTTTCGTTTTAAATTAGAATATATTATTTATTCATCTTTTATCTTCAATTTGTGATATATAAAACTTTGGCACATAAATTATTTATTTTTTAATAGACATTTCAAAATAGGGGGGGGGGCATGAATAAAAAAAAACGTTTGTCTAAAATATTATATTCGGTTTATTGGAAAGCGTATAAAATTTCACATTGACCTTGAAAATATCGTAAAAATAGAATCAATAGAAAAATTTTGATAGATTTTTAAAGTTTAAAAATTCAAAAATACTGAACTCGTAAAATTCAATTAATTTCATTACTGTTTTTTAACAAATAAAAAAATAATATTTCTATTACTTTTTATACAACTTTAATAGTTTATTTTGCAAGTATAATCCATAAAGAAAATAAACAACCGACTTTTAAAAGAGAAATTACGAGTTTTTTATATTTTATTCGCAGTTTCGTGTTAGGGGTGTCAAAAATTCCTACAAAATTTCTGATACACCTAGTAGTACGCAGGCAGGCTCGAACCTGTACCGTAAGGGAAGAAAAGAACGTGAAAAAAAAAAACCCCAGACATCTTTGCTGTTGCGTCCATTGCAAAACCAGAAGTGGCGAAGGTTTAAATTTAGGCTAATCAATTGAAAAATCCTAAGAGATATAACCGTCAGCACATCTGCGGTAGATCTTGCAGAGCGGAAATCATATTCTGTGTCACTAAGAAGGTTGTTTCTGCTGAGGTGGTTGACTTCTTCTCTATTTAATATGGATTCCAGCAACTTACTCATAACACACAGGAGACTTACTAGTCTGTACTGAGAGGGAGATGACTTATCACCTGAATTCTTAAATACAGGGCAAACTGATGAGGTCTTCCAGGGAGTCGGAAAGCACTTCTCCTTAAGGCAGTGCTTAAACAGTTTCATAAGTATGGGAGCAAGTTCTGGTTGAAGCTTTTTTAACACTATAATTGGAATGCCGTCAGGGCCAGTTGCTTTACTGGAATCAAGGTTCTTGATTAGCTTGGCGACCTCATGCACGGATATTTTATGTAACCTAGCGTGTTCTGTGTTATAGGAGGAAATATGGGGAGTTGATGGCCTTCGTCGCATAGGGTAGAATTAGCTGCAAGATTCTTTGCAAATAGTTTGGCCTTGTCTGATGCTTACGAGATGACCTCTGGTACATTGATAATGATTGCGATAGAACGCACACTTCTGTTCAGGATCCTATTTGTTATTTGCCAGAACTGGTGGGAACCAAACCTCTGATCAGCTACCCTGGATTTAACAGACTGGGCATATAGTTCTCTTGCATTTTTTATTAATCTTTTACAGTGGTTGCTGGCAGTCCTGAAAGCAGCTTTAGTCTCAGTGCATCTATTACGTTGGTAGCTATGGAAAAAGTGATATCTGTGCGCAATAGCAGCAGCACATTCTAGGGAGAAACATGGCTGGCTGTTAGGTTTTTGTTGGAATTTTTTAGATGGTATGACTTGGTCTATGCCTACAATTAACCATTCGGTCAGATCTGATACTATAGAGGACACTTCCTTTTTAAACATGGAATGCAGATGTAAATCAGATATAAATGTACGGAAGCTATCCCAGTCAGCCATAGAGTATCGGTATACAGTACGGTGGAAGGGTACGTCTGGGGACTTATTACATTTCGTTTTTATCCTAAGTGATACGACGGAGTGGTCGGAGGATCCTAGAGGAGAATGAACGGAACATGGACATAGCTCAGGGGAAGTTGAGAGAAAAAGGTCTAGGAGGCTTGCATATTGACCGGGTGTATCAGGCACACGAGTGGGTTCGCGAACAATCTGAGTGAGGTCATAAGCAATGGCAAAATCATGACAAAACCTCCCCTCATCGTCTGTCTTATTTTAATGGGTCAGCCATTCCACGTTATGGACGTTGAAGTCACCACAGATGTGGATGTTAGCCGAGGGATGTGCAGACAGGATGTGGTCTATTTTCTCAGATATGCTTTTAAAGATAGTAACTCCGCTGTTGTGGGGCCGATAGAGGGCAAATATAAATGCAGTCGTGTTAGCAAGTGCAACCCTGAAGCACATATAGGGTAAATTAGGATCTTCTCTAGAGATATCCCTGCCACACGGGAAGCCATCTTTAATGTAGGCTTATATTCCATGCCCATGGCGATCTTGGGGGTCAGATTTAGCTGTTAAGTTAGAGTATCCGTTAATTATGAACTCATCTAGGGAAGTGGTCGGCCCTATTCCAGTTTCACTTAGAAATAATATGTCCGGTTTCGTCTCCTGTAATTGGGTTTCAACCTCTGGAAGGTTAGAATGTAGACTCCTGATGTTGGAGAAGGAGACCTGGTAGTAGGGGTCTACGTTGGAAGATGGGGTTCTAGGTTTATTCGAGTTTTTATTCTGGAGATATTTCATGCTGAGGTTTTGGGATTTGTGGAACAGGTCGGCATACTTGGTTAGAGCAGTACAGAGAGGGAAAGTAAGAGAGAAAAAGACAGGAAATTTTTTTTTTGTAGCAAACGAAAAGGTAAAGCCGTAACAATTACCCACTAGTATGACATTGAGAGGCCCCACCAGAGACTACTGCATGGTCCAGATCCACTCACCAAATGGCAATACAGCAGTCCCAGTACTTTGCGCCTGCTGATAGGACAGCCTACTTAGTGGTTAATCCAAGGTTCGGGTCCCTGACTATCAGGCGGATAATGTTAGCCCAGACAAAACGTTTACCTCCAGCACCCTTACTAGTGACATGGCCACAAGGACAGACATAGAGACAGAAAAATTTCCGACGTCTCAGACTACTGTTCACCAAGTACTACCGACCTTTAAGCAGCTTTTTCTTCACCCTTTGTCAGAAAAATCACTCATTGAATGAGGACTGAGAGACAAAAAAGGAGAAGCGAGAGTTACTGGAGCTGCCGATAACACATCCACTGTATTATCTACTCTCCATTAAAAAGAAAAAAGGGGGAGAGGAGGGGAATGGGTACAAGTGTCTTATTTATATCTAAGTAGTAAGTCCGGTGCTAAGTTATCAATTCAGTACACTTTTGATGATAATCTCCCCTCCCATATTAATGGGTGGAAGTTTGTCGTTATCTATCGAGTTTGAATCATTGGAGTTTCACCTTATAATTAATAAAAATCCAATAATTAACTTTTATCAATTTGTAAAGTCGGCTTAATATTAATTTACATTCGAGTTTAGATAATTATTCAAGGTTTTAATTTAGGAGGTTCGTTTTCATAGGTAACTTTTTCTTTGCTAATGGCACTGTATTATATTTCGACTATAATTGAAAATAAGATTATATTAGATCGTTTGATTGGCTAGCCAGGAAGCAAGCATTTTCAATATAGGCAAGCTTGCAGTAATAGTATATATTAAGTATATTACTTAAATAAAGTCCTAACTTTATCTACTCTAATAGAGAAAATAATACCCTGCATTCAAAATTTTTTTTTTTTATCGTTAGTTTACTTTGTAGCATGGGGGGTGACGAATAAGACAGGAAAATAGAGACAAATACATATGCATAAATAAAACAAGAAAAACAAGTTTAAACAAGGTAACATGAAAAACATTTAGGATGAATTTTAAAAATACTTAACGTGTTTGCCATAATCGTCCGGCGTCTTTTTACCAACTGGCAGCTGGTATGTCGCCGTGTCTTTCTAGAGCGTAAGAAGATTTCTATTTCCGGATAACTTGTGGACGAGTGCCTATCTATTTATAGAATAAAAGTCGTTACGTTCAGATGTGTAAATATGTAAGACATACATACATACATACATACATACATACATACAAAAAGGCTTCCTTCTTTACTTGACAGACTATGGATACCTACAGCAAGGGTGACTGCACATGAAAATTTTGTGCCAAGAGTTGCGCAATCTCCAGCCACACCTCTCCTAAGTCGACATTGTTGAATACCAGTGGCAAGTGGAGGTTCAGAGTGAATGAAAACAATGCTGAGATAAGCAGGAAGCGCATACAGCACCTAGAATTCCTAAATGGTCACCCATCTGGTACTAGCCAGGCTTAACGTTGCTTAACTTCAGTGGTCTGACGGGAACCGGTGTGTCAACGTGATTATATAGTACATACATACATACATACATACTTACATACATAAAGACAGGTGAGATTTATAATATAGATTAACGCAAAAATCCGTGTAATGTGTGCAGATACTTTCACCAAAGTAAAAGTAGACTTGTGGGGAGGGAGGGGATCTTATATTAAACGAAAAACTATCTTTGTACTTTTTCTCGTAATGACTTGCCTTTTTCTGAACTCTTTTTCTTGTCATTAATTGAAAATATTTATTTGATAAATTCATTGTAGGATGTTATACTTTTCACCATTTTTATCTTTTTATCCACTCATGTCATTATACCTGTGCCATTTTTATTGTGTCATTCGTTATTATGACAGATGGATGGATTTTAATTTTATTGGCAGTTAAAAAACAATGAATATTTATCGTTTTATCATAAGTACTAGCAATAAAAAATACAACTTTTAAACAAAGAGAAAATTAAAAGATTCGCTTTGGAAATTAGAAATTGGGCAAAAAATGTTTTTTCCAATTATGATACGCACAACTATTTTGATTTTTCCAGTTCTTGATTTCGATTAATGTTGGGTATCCAGGCTGTGATGTGTTCGGAAAAATAATTTTGACAAAAGCGTACACCTGGCGGAAAATGTAAGAAACAACAAAACGATTATCAAATGTGCCAAAAGGTTTACACACAGGACCCACACATTGTATACAGTCTCCGTCGCAACAAAGATCAAGACAAAGAACAACTCAAAGGCACTTTTTCATTTTGTAACAACGATATTTATTTCCGGGTACTTTCCCCCGAAAAAAACATGGTTGTGCTCTTTCTCTCTGACCTCTGTCCTCTTGAATGTCGTTTCGAACGTCTCTCACCTGACCATCCTCTCTAAGGTCCTCTTTCTTTTTTCGCACCATGACGTTATTTTGCTCACGGCTCGGAATTTGCATACAGCCGCCATACGCGCTCTGTTACATTAATACCTAAACCATATGTACTAAGAAATCATTCCAACAAAAGCCTGCATGTGGCCAAATGCAAGAAACAATAAAATAATTATCAAATGTACCAAAAGGTCATTTAAATATAAATAATATAACCTGACACAGTCAAATGCTATGAAGAAGCAACAAACTTGATCAGTTGTTTTTGACAGGTTATATTATTTACATGCAAATAACCTTTTGGTACATTTGATAATTATTTCATTATCTCTTGCATTTGGTCAGATGCGGTCTTTTGTTGGAATGATTTTTTAGTACATACGGTTGAGGTATTAATGTAGCAGAGCGAGTATGGCGGCTGTATGGAAATTCCGAGCCGTGAACAAAATGACGTCACTGTAAGAAAAAAGAAAGAATAGAAGAAGTTAAAAGTATCAAGTTTGAAATGCCATTTTCAGCAAAAGATTACACAGGTGCATCAAAGTCAGGTCAATTCAATTAAGCAACAATAGCTGAATAAAAGCCCCTTCAGGCGTGGTTACAGTGACAATACCATCCCAAATTGGCATTTTAAGCGACCACAAATATAATAACAACAGAAAAGACTATCGTTGTTAGTTGTCAATTTGGGTTCGAGAAGAACTAAACCCTTGAATTCCTGTGCGTGCATCTCCCTCCCAACAACCAACCATGCTCAGCTGGCGCCAACAATATAGATATATCGATATAATTTTATATATCAGTGTGTCGCCGTTCTTTTGAACACAACAGAAATACAACATTAATCGTTTCAGCAATAATATATAACTTAAAATACTATTAAATAACATAAAAACAACAACTTTATAACTGTATGTTCAAATAAATTACATAATTCGTAATTCCCAAGGTATTAATCATCATAGGTGTTAGATTTTTTTAGTGCTAATGCACTTATTGATCTGCGCTATTTTTTAAATAGTATTTTCAAGTTTAATAAAAGTTTGTTGATATCTTTTTTTATTAAATTGTAAGGTCAAAGTACAGAATAGGCACAAAATACCCTCACCTCCCCATGACAACAATGGCTTTCTAAATAATAACGTTATCATTTCAACACGGATCAATAACTGCATTAGTATTGATTTTTTTTTCAGTTATAAAAATTGAAAAAGTAACTGATTGTTTTATTTATTTATTTTTTACTGCAGGATCAGTACTCGAGAATAAAGGTTAATGAGCTGGAAAGATTGTCAGTTGAAATATGAAGAATCATCAGTGGATTGAACTGTTTGATTATTTAAGTGATTAGATTATGACAATTTTTTGTTCATATTGGATTTGAAGACGATCATGTTGTAGTCTACAGGGAAGTAATCCTGGAGTATGGTGTTCTACGGATCAAAAGCAAATGAGCTCTGTCCATAAAAATTATGCCTGATGCTCGGCACATGGTTGAGAAGGTAGTCTATGCAGCTTTCTTTGCACTTACAAGTAGAGCCGTTGAAACCTCTACTCCCCAAAATATAGCATAGAAATAGAAAACAGTACAATATACAATGAATGTTGCCGGGTCAAAAACAAGTTTTTTAAATTTTTTATTGAAGAAATTAATTTTATTGTAATTCGATTTTTTTAATGAACAGTTCTTTTCAATTGAGAGATGTCAAATAAATGTTTCATTCCGATTCATCCGCCCTTCAGGGTGGCTATTTCATACCGAAATCAGACCAAAGAAATTTTGACATGCTGTCGTACTTCAGCCTTTTTCTCTGTCGGTCTGAGGTATGGTCCTGCAGTTATACGAGGGCCACACCCCCAGGCTTCATCTTCTCATTCTTTAAGAAAAAAATAGTTTATTGGTAATCGCCTGTAACACCCCTACCAGGAATGTCAACGGGTCTTCCCACATAATTTTTGTTCGAACAGAGTGCTTTTCTTCTAAGGCACTGGCTTTTCAGATCCCACTTTCGCGACCTGTCGTGGAAGGGAGATAAATGCAAATAAAGCATCCATTGAGATGACTTTTTTTAGTCTCTCTTATTTACATTCTTAGACTCATAACACAGAAAAAACGATCCCTATAAACATTTTAAAAAAAATCTTTAAAATCTTCGTTAATCATACAAAGTAGGTTCCCTTTATCAGGCTAGAAAACTTCTTCCATCTGCTAGTATCATATCTCTATAAAGCCGCTATTCAGTCGGTAATGGAATATTGTTGGCAAATCTAGGCTAGTGCACCAATCACTAGTCTCTCTCTTGTACATGATGCAAAAATGAATTATCCTTTCCTGGTCCAGCCTTTTTCTCGATCGGTCTGAGGCTTGGTCCTACAGTTCTACGTGGATCACCCTCCCAGGCTTTATCTTCTCGCTTTTTGAGAAAGGGTTAGAGTCTTTTGTGGGAGTTCAAATGTGCTTTGTGTGGGTGCAAACAGAAGAGCAGTTTCACCGCGATCTGCATGGTCCGCGATCTAAGCGAGAAAATGGAAGAACGACACGAACCGGATGTGGAAGCAGGCTGATCGCCCACTTATGGCAAAGAATGGCATTGCCAGAATTAAAGGGCGATAATTAAGTTTACCTTGATGTTACCAGTTTGTGTTCGTGTGTTCGCTTGCGTGTGGAACTCAGTTCCCATAAGTTTATTTACATTCCTAGCATTATAAAACCGAGAAAACGATCCCACAAAATATTTTTAGAAAAATCCTTAAAATGTTTATTAATCATGATATGGTGAGTTTTCTTATGCTGTTGCTCGAAACAGGGAGAAAGTTGCATGAGAAGCCAATGCTTAAAATTATTTCTCACACTACAAAGCAGACTCTTTACTAGGCTAGAAAACTAGGTTCTTCACTGTCTTCCAAGCTCCAGCTCCTGTTGCACCATCGTAGTGTTGTGTCCCCGTGATTGTTTTACAAGTGCTTTGAGGAGAGAAGATTCTTTAAGATTCTTGGACGATGTCTTGCTCTACTTTGCAAACAGACCAGTAGTAGCAAAACAATAGCACCTTCTTCTGTGCAACAGGTCATGACTGGTCTTTTAAAACTATTATTAATATTTTAGTTACTGCACATGGTGGAGATAGGTGGCCTAGGTTCTTTTTTTTTATCAATGTGTGGTTAAAAGTAAAGAAACTTTACCTCATGCATCGTGCGGCTCGTGTTAGGAAAGGAAAAAATAGGGAAAATAAAAATGGCCGCCTCCTGGTATTTATGGACTGATGATCACGTGATGTGAGGAGAGGGGGGGGGGAGGGGTATGCAAATGAGATGTGGTTGGGTCTCTCTATAAAAGAGCCGTCTTCTTTCCTTTGGGGGTCAGTGTGGAAAGTGAAAGAATGCCTCAGGAAGCAACAAACATGGCCGCTGAACTGCGTGCAGAGGAGCTTAGGCAAGCGGCTGATAGGCACATCGCTCGTGTCACATTGCCGGACGGGTGTACCGTGACCACAAACCAGGGTGTGCTGGAGGCATTTAGATCTCATTTCCAGGAGCTTTTTTCCATGGAACCCGGTCTGTCATTAGAACAGTTCGACACCTATTTGGCTGACTTTTCTTGTCTTTCGACGACCGAAGCGGCTAGGTGCGAAGGTGGCATAATGGAGGATGAAGTCATTGAAGCCTTAAAGCGGGTCGGCCTTAATAAGTCACCGGGGATCGATGGTCTTCCCTACGAAGTGTATTTGAGGTTGTCGCACATCTTTGTCCCTGTACTTTACCATGGGTGTGATAAAACTTGTTCGTAAAAGCAAAGATGGTGGGGATGGGTTAGGTAATTTCAGGTCCTTAACGATGCTTAACGCTGAGTTAAAGATTTTGGCCAAGATTCTCGCAAATCGTTGCAGCTTGTCCTGGCTTGTCTTATTGGCTCCGAGCAAACGTGTGCCATGAAGGGCAGGACAATCCAGGATAACTTGCACTCGATATGCCTGATGATAGAAAAAGTCGACACTGAGGCTGTGCTGATCAATTTAGATCAGTCCAAAGCCTTTGATAGGGTTGACCATTGGTACTTGGGGGCTGTTTTATCGGCGGCCGGTTTTGGCCTGCAATTTCGCTCTTGGGTTCATCTTCTCTATGCTAACCCCGCGGTGATGGTAGAAGTAAATGGGAAGAGGTCGAGACCCTTCAGTTTGCGACGTTCCATTCGTCAAGGGTGCCCATTATCACCCATGCTATATGTGCTTGCGATCGAGCCATTTTTGCGCAGGCTAAGGGTGAATCCGGTCCTATGCGGAATCACTTAACCAGATGTGGATGCCCAGGCGAAGTACTCTGCCTATGCCGACGATGTAACTGTGCTTGTAATGAGCAGTGCTGAGATTAGTGTCGTTGGTGTAGAAATCAGATTGTATGAAATGGTAACAGGGGCCAAAATTAACTGCGACAAGTCTTCGGGTTTGCGCATTGGTGCCTGGAGGGGTATGCCCCTTCAGGGGCCCTTTAGTTGGAGCGATGGGCCTTGCAAGATACTCGGCGTCTGGTTTGGTCCTGACCTCCAGCTAGAGAAAAATTGGTCGGAGGTTTTGAAAGCGGTACGGTCTGCAGCTTCACGGTGGATCAGTAGAAACCTTTCATTAAAGGGGCGAGCGGAGGTGTGTAATACCCACATCTATCCAATCGCTATTTATCGTCTATCAGTGCTTCCAATCCCGTCAGATACACTGTTATATTTGCAGAGGGCTCTTTTCAACTTCTTATGGCTTGGAAGGGCCCCTAAGGTCTGTCGCGATGTCTGCTACCTACATCCTTCTGAAGGCGGTCTAGGTATGCCAAACGTGGAGATTCGGCTATACACGCCACGGCTCTACTACCTAGATCGAATGTGCACACAAGATAGGGAAAACAGTGGCCTCTGGATGGAGGACACCAAGAAAGCCTTCCCGGCTTTGAGAGGGGTGCACAACTCCGAGGGGGAGGCACACAGGTTGCCCCGAGGTGAATGTCCCTTCTATCGCGAGTGCCGGCGCGCACTGAAGTCCCTCTTAAGAGTGAAGGAAAGCCTCTCTAACACTCTGCTGTTGTCCTGAAAGGCATTATATCGGGTTTTAGTGAGGGGATCCATAACGGATGTCATCGGTGGGAGGCTCCCTTTGACGAAGGAGCAGCTCCGCTCAATCTGGCCTTGGGCGCCTGGGTCAGGATGCCTCACTAACGACGAGGCTTCCTTGACCTGGCTGGTAATTCGGGATGCTCTCTGGGTCGGTAAGAGACTCCACTCAGCTGGCTTGGTGGACTCGCCTATTTGTAAACGGTGCAGCGATGAGGACAAGACTTTATGTCACGCCTTCGTTTATTGTCGCATCGTGGCGCCGCTGATCGAGTTTGTTACAGGTCTCATGGTCCGCATACTGAACACATCCTCATTAACCTTGGTTCCTATTAATGTCTGTAGCAATTGGGCTCTGACAACGGATAGGCTCAGAAAAGATTTGTGTTTGACCTTGCTAGCAGTGATGAAAGTGGTCTATGGATCTGAGGACTTCGCTCCCCTCGACCTTATACGACTCTTCCGTCATTATTTGAAGGATCGTATCAAGGCCGAGAGAGTTAGACTCTCTTCGTCAGACTTTGTTGAAAGGTGGGTGTCAGTTGCGCGTGTGTGTCGGGTGAGAGAAGCAAGTCTTGACTGGTTCTTGGATGTTCCTTAGGAAAAAGAATTTTGGGTAACAGAAACGAACGTCAGCTCTGACTCGTTTTTAGTCCAGAGTAGGTCACGATATAGGCAAGAGTAGGACCATTATTTAGGCTTCTTTGTTCATAACCTAGCTAGTGTGTGATAGCGATCATTAGGCCCCTTTTTAAGTTTGTCCCTGCGTTTTTTTTTTGTTTTTTTTAACCCCACTCCCCTCCCCAATTAGGTGACAGATCGCTTGATTCGCCAGAGATGCAGGTTCCCTTTCGAAGTTTTCATAAGAGGTGTTTTAAATAAAGCGTACGGACCCGCATCACCCTTTCGACTGGCGAATCGGTGTATCTGCCATAGTTTAACAACGGGGGGGGGGGGTCTTTTGTTACTAACATTGTAAATATTTCATTTTTATTTTGTATATAAAATTTTTATCTTCCCAAACCCCCCTTTCTTATGGGTTTTAATTAGGTTATCATGGTATGATGTTCTTATGGTGATTGATGAAGGATGTATATGCTGATGGATGTATAGTATGAATGTGGTATTATGGTGTAAGTAGAGTGAAAGTAGGAACTAGTTAGGTTAGATTAGTTAGCACTAGTCAGAGAAGACCGTCCTTTTCCCTCCCCCATCTTCGGCCTTGTGCCAAATTTTTCTGATTTTTTTACCTTGTAAATTTTCTGAAAATAAATATCAGTGTGGAAAGTGCAGAGAGAAGAGAACAGTTTGAGTTGGATTTGGAGTTGAGTTAAATTTAACGTCACAATGTCTGATTGCTGATCCTGCTTAGTCTATACCATGGTTGAAATGTCACTTCCGGAAGCAGGAAGGTTTATACCACTGATTATCTCGTCCTACCCGGTGTATAAACGGGTTGAGATGCCTTTTTCATGCTGGAGGCTACCAGTTGTTATTTAGTTTCTCATAATCAATTGCTTCTTATTTATTACTCAATGATTTCCTCTATTACTAGATGGGATGGGTACTTCCATCCACAAACTAAGAATCATGTTGGATGATTAAAAAGACAGCACATTATTGTTTTTATATTTTTGGTTAAGGTTTACTTCAAATTGGAAGTGTCATAAAGCTCAACAAACCCCTGTACAGAGAAGCCAAAGACACCTAAGGGTGGTGTCTAACAGCCATTCAAGTTCTCTTCCTTTCATAAAATGTGCTCTAATTTTTTTTTTTTATTTCTAAGGAATGCACCCTGGTTAACTTAATGCACGTGTACCCTCTCAACAAAAATATCATCGTCCAACTTAATTTGCAACAAAATCACACCTCTTCACTATAAACTGAGAATTCTTTTGCTTTTGAAGTTTGTTTCCTGCTCCCTGTTTCCCCAAGCGTAAGAAGATGTATAAATTTAAATCTAGTATTTACAAAGATCGGTGCTACTGCAGAGAGTGATCCGCACTATTTTTTTTAAATTGTATTTCCACGTTTAATTAAAGTTTTATAAGATGTTTTTTTTAAATCAATTGTTAGGTTAAAGTACAGAATAGTTAAAAAACACCCTCCCCTCCCCATGTTAAGAATGGCTTTTTAAATAATAGCGTTATTATTCCAGCACGGATCACTCTCTGCATGAGTACCCAAATATCTTGTTGTTCAGCTCCCCACCTAGGTTGCCGCCTATAAATTTAACCCGTCCTTATCATAGCAACACCATCAGCGGTGTGAACAAGAGTAACGGAACAAGTTAAACTGAACTGATTAATGTTTTTTTGCTTCTGGTCCATTTTTTTCTTTTACTTAGCTGTGATATTTGCGTATATCTTTTCAGCTTCAACTCTCAATACACACGAGCTTTTAATAAACGGCAAGAACAAGTGACAACAATTAGTTTATTTTAAAAGTGACGGTGGAAATCGCACTCTCTATCAAAAAAAAAATATATATTTGTTTTTAATCTGACAATTTAGTTCTCACTTTACAGTAATCAAAAATGTTTTAGACGCATTGAAAAAAAAAAAAACTGAAAAAGAATCAGCTAAAGCAAACACTCATTTACATCTACCCGTTTTTGTAGAAGAGTAAAGTCAGGTGCGACTCAGTTTTTTGTGGTACTTGTGTGATAATATGCACGTCTCTACTCCTCCTCCCGGAGCCCAAATCCCGACAATGGGAGGAAATGGTTCATTAAAGTATAGAGAGTAAAATTATTAAAAAGATGACGAGGAGCCCCGAAATCTTTTGGAACTCTCGATACAGGAAGATGCCTCACGGTCGGTTGCCAGTTCCCGAATAACTAGCTGGGTGTAGCTGATAGAACAAGTGCAGTAGCGGTATCAGAATTTTTGTAGGAATTTTTGACACCCCTAACACGAAACTGCGAATACAATATAAAAATCTCGGAATTTCTCTGTTAAAAGTGGGTTATTTATTTTCTTTATGGATTATACTTCCAAAATAAACTATTACAGTTGTTTTAAAAGTAATAGAAATATTTTTTTTTTTTTTTAAACAGTAATGAATTTTCCGAACTCAATATTTTTCAATCTTTAAACTTTAAAAATCTATCAAAATTTTTCTATTGATTCTATTTTTACGATATTTTCAGGGTCAGTGTGAAATTTTATGTTCTTTCCAATAAATCGAATATAATATTTTAGACAAACGTTTTTTTTTTTTTAAATTCACGACCCCCCCCCTCCCAATTTTTAAGTGTCTATTAAAAAGTAAATACTTAATTTAGTACCTGGAAAGTAAATAATTAATTTACTCACAAATTGAAGAGAAAAGGTCAATACATAATATATTCAAATTTAAAAAAAAAAGACATCGTGTTCTTTTAGAATTTTACCTGTAAAGTTTGAAGTTTAAAACCTTTTTTTTAAACCACGTTATTTGTTTTTTGTTTTTTCTTTTTAATGGAACCTTGGTCCTTGCTCCTTTAATTGAAAAAAAAATTAGGGCTTGAATTACATTTTTCGAGGAGTTATAAGCTTGGAAAGACAGGGGGTCGAATAATTCACGCCTCCCATTTTGTAAATGTCTAATAATAATTAATTTAGACTCGCTTAAGTACATAATTATTTACTCACAAATTGAAGAGAAAAGGTCAATACATAATATATTCAAATTTAAAACAAAAAGAACATATTGTTCTCGTAGAATTTTACCTGTAAAGTCCGAAGTTTAAAACCTTTTAAAAAAAAAAACACGTTTTTTTTTGTTTGTTTTTTTTTAATGAAATCTTGGTCCTTGCTCCTTTAATTGAAAAAAAAAATTAGGGCTTGAATTGCATTTTTCGAGGAGTTATAAGCTTGGAAAGATGGGGTGGAATTATTCGCTATTTTCACAAAATTTCTGACACCGCTACAAGTGCAGAAGTGATCAGTTTCTATTAATCAGGTGTGTCAGTGAAATAAAAGACCGGACGGTCAAAATTAGCTAGTCTGAAGACTTACCTTTAAAAAGTTGACATTTAGAGGTATATCACATTTAAAATTCTCTCCGACAAGTACATTTTACGATATCAACATCTTCACTAGCCAATGTTTTCTTTAATAGTTTTTGCTGGCCGCCATCTTTTTTCTTGTCACGTAAGACGCCACACAAATGAACGGAAGTGTAGTAACAAAAACGGAAGTAACAGCGAAAGAATAAAAGGGAAAACTCCTGATTTCGAAAGTAACAACGAAAAAAAAAAAAAAAAGAACGAAAGAATGATATCGAAACTTCTAATTTTTTTTTTATCAATGAGAAAAAAAAAGAAGAAAGCTGTCTCTTTCTCTTCCGCCCTATGTCTGTAAAGCAACACAACTTGAAAATTTTTTTTTAAAAGTTTTTGTCACTCACTTTTTCGTCAAGAAGTACCTGGCCAAGTACTGATGCATATATGCACGAATGCTAGCCCCCCCCCCCCCCATTGTTTAATATTGAGTCTTGCCGATCAACAAAATCATTTTTTTTTTTAATTTTCTTCCTTTGAAGATTGTAACGTTGGGTATGGGGCAGCCAAACCAGTTGCCAACATTGCTCTGCTTTTTATTGAAACCAGCCGAGAGCTCTTTTTAGTATCCTCGTTGTTCCTTTAAGTGCAATTGTCTAGATCTCTTTTGCACTTGGTCCACCAGGAATATTAGTTAGGTAAGACTTCAGGTTCTTCTTCATAAGCCCTCTTGCACCTATAATAACTAGTATGATTGATATGTCCCTAAAATGCCAGTTTTTTTTTGTCATCTCATACACGAGACATTTGGTCTGTTTCTCCTTTTTCAGCTCTGTCCAGACCTCCATCATTAGTGATACTCACTTCAACCAAGATTGTCAAATCATCTGAGTGATGAACGGTGTGATGCTTATAGTAATATTTGAGATTGCTGTATACTTACAGCAATCGCTGTAAATTATAGATGCCGGCAGATTAAGTTTCTGTATAAAAAAAAAATAGCGTCTTCTCGTTCCTTTTGTCGTCTTGGTCTGCCAATTTGATGACGAAGCCACGTTTTGAGACGCGCTCGATACCTCCAAATAATCAGATTTGACTGAACATTCTTCCGCGGTTATATTTTCACCGGACAATCAGCGTTTCATCAATCTCCACCGCCATTCCATCACCTCTTATTGGTTCTTGGTTTTGAAGCCAGTTTCACATACCTCCTAGCAGAAAGACCGCCAATCTACTGAGGAGTGGTTGGACAAATGTAAATTTTCTCGAATCATCTTATGGTCCCAAAGATGGCTGAGAAAAAGATTGACAAAAAGCAAGATTTTCCAACCTGGAACGCGGGGGAAAATGTTCCTTTGATATCTCCAACGCCACAAACATTTGTTCTCCGGGAAATAAGATGGATTGTTAGAGACAGAGTAAATTGCACTTGTAGGTAGTACTCCATGTGTTCTTAAAAATTGTCAGCTGCTTGCTTTATTCTTATGAAAGGCTGCTATCGTGTTGAAGTAATTGTCTGAACAAATTTTACATGGATACACAGCACTGGTATTCATTTTTTTGTTGTTAATTTGATGGAAAAAAATGTTAAAAGGTAGTAACGAGGAAAATGTGAAGATATAAATAGTTAAAGTTTGTGAAATAAATTTTGTAAAAAATTGCTAAAAATGTAATTTTTTTGTAAAAATTTCGAAAAAAGTTGCGAATTTTTTCGTATAAAAATTGGTAGAAAATGTTATTGTAAATGTGAAAGTTTAGTAAAAAAAAAACATAAATATTTAAAGTTGTGTAAGCTACTTATCGTTCGTGTTGTTACATCTGCTGTAAAACTTTTATTGAGCAGCGCGCATGCTCAATAAGTGCTTTTTACCGTCATAAACAACATTAACAAAAATGGCGACCAGTGATCCCATAAAGAAAAGATTGGATAGTGAAAGTGTTGATATCGTAAAAAGTACGAAGATTTGTTGGCGAAGATTTTAAATGTGATATTCATTCCAAACAAACCTAAATATCTCTATACGTCAAATTTTCAAAGGTAAATCTTCAGTTGGTCGACTAGTGCATTTTGACCGACCAGACGTATCGCTCAGTATATAAGAGTTATTTATAGACAATTTCCAATGAACAGGCTGACAAACATGCCTCAACAGACAGCTATCAACAGAAAACATTTGAGCGTTCCTTTATCACATACTCATGGCAAAACTTATTTATATATGATGTACAGAATTGTGTTTTCTTCTGTGAGTTTGCATTGTTTATTTTTATGCATGTAAGCCAGTAATCATGACCTTGGCAATCGCCGATGTGAGAGATGACGACATGGCCAGAACGAGAAGAGAAGAAGAGATGAATATGAATAGAAAATCATGGCACACAATAGCATTGGAGCAGTTGTCGAAAGAGAAAACATATGACTTTACACTAGTTAGCACTGGATACACGAGAACTGCAGTGGAATTACAAGTAGATTA
The DNA here is from genome assembly GCF_053919585.1 of Euprymna scolopes. Taxonomy (NCBI): domain Eukaryota; kingdom Metazoa; phylum Mollusca; class Cephalopoda; order Sepiida; family Sepiolidae; genus Euprymna; species Euprymna scolopes. Next base: position 65,213,010 of record NC_136497.1, read on the forward strand.
AGAGGTGGTAACTAATTTGTGTGGAAGAAGTATAAGACATTGAAGACCGATGAGAATCATTTCTGTTGAGGCGGGCATTCACTTTCACTGCGATGTTCTCGACATTTTTTTTTTTACACAGGAATCACCACTTATCGACCCGGAAGCCACTGAAGGATAAGGGTTAATTGGTATACATTAGTCAATGTGATTATAGCGTAGTAAACATAAGTAGTGGGAATTTTGTGAATTTGATTACTTGGGGGGGGGGGTCATCAAGAACTTGTTTACGTTGGACTTGACGATAATAAGATTATAGTCAGCTGGTAAGCAGGCAATCAGAAGAGAGTTCTACGAGCGTACAGTTCTTAGAAAGACGCTTTGTTTATGGAATCTGCATTTAGGTTTAAGCACAGATAAAGAGTGTGGAAAATTATTGATAGTGGTTTTGGCTAGACGAGTGTTTTTCGTGAAAGTTTGGCGAGGGGATATCATAGATTGAAGTTCAGCTGAGCACTTGCTATGAAAATAACGATAAAGCAGAGACATGCTCCCAACGTCTCTTCTGTGGAATTACCATTACAAAATCACTAATTGCTTCTTTTCATTCCTGTAATCTTTTTAGATGAACCTTGAAACACGTTATCCTTGGCATATACCCACAGATAAAACTTCCAGTGAAGTAGTGAGATGCTTATGGATTTTCCATTTTTTTTTTGTTGAGATTACACGATCATCAAACATATCTTTTATCATTTATATATCCTTTCATTTCCTCATCCTCTGCTTCACGCCTTTTCAGGCTCTGTTATTTTTGTCCGGTTCTCTTTTTTTATTCCTTAGGATTATTATTTCTATCGAAATAGCTCCAACCAATGTATGAAGCTACTTGGTGTTTTTTTTTTCCTTGGAGTGACTACTTATCAAGGTCCGAAATCCACACTAGGATAAAGTATTAAATTGACAGTGAAACAAAACAGTGATGAACAGTAATGGTGGAACTTGGGTAGAGTTTAATTATGTAAGAGGACGGCTCAACAAGAACTTATTTACATTAGATTTGAAAACGATCGTGTTGTAATAAGCTGGGAAGTAGATCCGTAGTATTGTGTTCCACAGATGAGCAGTTATAGGAAAGAAACTTTGCTCATGGAATTTTCATTTAGTTTTAGACACATAAAGAGTGAGCGAAAGTGTTGTCAGTTGTTGTAGGAGATTAGAAAATACTGCTTCACGGTCAAAAACTAGCAAACGATAAGTGTTAGATGGATAGATTAGGACCCAGAAAACAGCAATTTTTCCCTCTTTGCCAGAAATAGTGCTCATGGAATGTGAGGACTAAAGGACAAAATAAGGGAAGCGAAAGTAAATTTAAAGCCTACTTTCTACTCACCTATTATTACTAAAACAGTTCTCTGTCTTCGTTTCTTTATTGCATTTTTATTTGATAATAAACTGCTAATTATTGTTCCAAGCCCTGAACACTATACTCCCATTTTCATACTGTTTTGCAATGTCCTAGTATTAATTTTCTTCTTTATTTATATCATTTATTTATGTCATTTATTTGTCATCTTACTCTCCTTTTCTTCGCGGCTACTGGTACGACTTCCCTCCCCTCTATTCCTCTTTTCCTAACATTCCTCATCTCATTCGCCCTTTTCACTATATAAAACATTCAGTGTGCAAATGACCAAGCAAGAGTTGTACTATTATATAATATAGACGGATGGGGGGGCGGTTCATCAGGAACCGACTTGCCATTGGATAACTCTGCCATTTTAAATAATTTTGCAACTGATTTCAGCTCAGCAGTGTGCAGAGGTCTAATGATGTGGTCCAAAAGCTCAAGTACAAATCCTAATAATGAGGAATATTATGATAAAGGTTGATAGTTTGAATATGATCGGATGTTCCCATAATTTGGATTCCCAAGGTCATCGCCTCATCGCCTCATCGCCTCCCACCCCTTATATGCCACTTCTTTTTTATAATATGTATAAAAAGTAAGTTAGACTGTACTCTCAAGTCATGGTAAAGCGACAGAGCTAAGAGAAAGAAAAACATTGAAATAACATCTATAACAGGTTTCTGAAACATGACACACAGAGGAAAAAAGGAAAGTTCTTTACATTGGTTGTAGCTTGACGAGTTTTTACTCCGGGACAACACTTGTGTTGGTACAGTTAGTAAAATAATAATAGGTAGCAAAAGACTAACCGAAACAAAGATGGAACGAATGAGTGTGTGAATAATGCAGGTGAACGCTAAAGAAAGTTGTTCTCAAAATGTGAAATGAGTCGTAGGGGCGGGGGGGGGGGTGAGTGAGAGAAGAAAATATCTCAAAGACTAAATGACCTCCTTCAGAGGACAAAAAGCAGTCGAGAAGCAACATAAACGAAAAATGAGTTTCTTTTCCATACAAATTATTACCTAGAGTCATTTCCTGTGGCCATAGATAACACCGATTCCATCTCCCGTCACCCTTGAAGCAGGTGTTTGAACAAGATGTTCTTTTTCAGTTGATATACGATGATGTCCTTTTACCCCAGGGACATTCCATTATTGAGGATAGTCTTACAGACATGATCAATAATAACAGACTTTTCGCCTTCTTTTAGAGTTTTCTTACGTCTACAGACTAGCATTCTATTTCTCCCTATCAGTTCATGACCGAGAATCACTTTTCTTTAAATTGATTTCTTTACACAAAACCAACGTCTCTGTTTCCTTAACTTATTTATTTTCATACTTATTTCAGCTATACAAAGTGACCCTCCAAGAATACCACTTATTGAAATCGTCAATAAAATTCACATTTAACCATATTTGGTACAAATAAACTTTAGTCTATGCCTGACTTGTCCACCAAGTTTTAGTCGTGAGTATCCAGCAGTCTAGGGTTTCCTCATCTATATATCTATAAAAGTGAGAATGCGTGCGTGAGTACACTTCCCAACCTATATACTCAACGAATTTTTGATCTACAGACTTGAAATTTGATACATTGAGTATTCAGATATGTGGAAAGCTTTTTAATCGGTTTTCATCCGTGGGAGAGGGGAAGGGCTGCTAAGGGGTAAACATTGAAAAGTGGACATTCATGACTGAAACTTGGTGGGCAAGTCAGACATAGATTTAACGCATGCGCGGTCATGAACCATGACGGCTTCCTTATGTTAAATATAAGTTGGTTTGAGAGCACTCTTTGAAAATCATGACACGCTGGTATAATGATCATCTTACTTGTCTTACTGTTTTTAGGTTTTGATTTCGACTTCAGCTTGAGTATTTTTTTAGTTACAAAAAGTGAACTGTTAAAAAATAACATAATACTAGCATACATATGTCTCAGTTTCTTTCCGCCTTTTTTTTACTCCATATTTTTGTTAAGGAATTTAACGTCACATTTAATACATACGGCATTTCTGTTTATATTAAATAAAAAATTTGCATTAATGAAAATATAATATTTATGCCTATTTTACGACTAGGCAACGCTGGACGACCTGCTAGCTATTCAATAAGAACACCTGGATACAACGTGTAAAATTCTCAATAACTTTGACACACTTCTCTCTTGGTACTGCCCTGATTTGGACTGTGATGGCCATGTTTTATCTCAAGAATGTTTTCAAAGACGTTATCTGTGAGATAAACCTATAGATTAAGATCTTGTGAGTGTGAATCCAATTTAAGATCACACCTATAAAGTATCATTCACATAAGATTGAACGGCAACAAAACAAAGACTTTTGGGCATTTATGACTGAAACTTGGTGGGCAAGTCAGACATTGATTTAACATAAACAAAAGATAAGAGTGATATGAAAAGAAACTGGAATATTAGAAAGATGTAGAAAGATCTTGCATTAAAGAAAACCAGAACAGCATAGATATCGAAAGCTACTCAGTTCTAAGTGAGACTCTTCTGAGGGTTGGAAGTTCAATCCCAAGTACAGACGACACGAAGTTAACTTAAAAAATCTCCCCGATCATGGCTGAATGAACAAGAACAATCTACCCCCGTTTATTAAGTAAAAGCGTGCATGTGCTACCAAACTCATTTCGATTGTTTTTAAATTATAAAAGACGTATCAAATATCCTTACTTTTTGAAAAAAAAAAAAAAAATCAAATATCCTTACTTTTGGATATAAAAAAAAAATTATAATAAAATAAATACCGCTTTCTGTCGCTTTTTTTTGTTTTTTTAGCGGTATTTATTTTATTATACTTTTTTTATATCCAAAAGTAAGGATATTTGATATTTTTTTGTTTTGAAAATCAAATGATTTAATGTAATATTTATTATTGTTTGAAATCCAACTGAATATTTGTAAACTCTATGTATCATCTGTATAGAAGAAGTTGTAGCACAATAACTATTACTACTACTACTACTACTACTACTACTATGTATAATGAAATGTTTAGAAAATAGTAAATGGCAAAATGTTCTTTACATGATCGTTTATCAAGATGTGGTGGGAGTAGTCATTGTGTTCGTCGCTAGTTCCTCCTACTCTTTATTTGTCACAGTAAGAGAGAAACCTATGTGACTACAGAAATTGCTGGATTAAATATTTTAGTTATTATGCAATTATAGATGAAATAAGAGCAATCTTAACATTAATAATGAAAAAGAAATTTTAATTGAACCCTTATAAACGCGTCTATATTTTGGGCGCTAATACTTTATATATCACATATTATCATTGAAAAATAATGAATGCTGTGATTACTAGCATAAAATCCGCACTCTTTGCAAACATTTTAATGTATCTATGCAGAGGGCTTTGGGCTTTTGACAAAAAAAAAATGCCAGTAAAATAAATGTAAAAGTGACACTGGGTTACCTCAAATCGCAGATGAAAGTTAGGTAGGAACACTTTAGGGGTTAACTTATATTCAAAATGAACGTTATCTGGTGTGGAGATTTAATCTATGTACATCTAAAGATTCACATTTGTTAACACAGATTAGGGATTGCCAACATATAATACGATTATACTTTCTGATTACAAGTGACAATCTGAACCCCTGATAAAACAGAAAAAATATGCATGCCCATGCAAATGTACACACACACACACACACACACACACACACACACACACACACACGCATATATACACATATATACATACATATATATTATATACCTGCATATTTATACACACCTACACACACATATATATGCATATATATATATATATATATATATATATATACTTGTTTATTGTTATATAAACATGCTCACATCCCGCTGCTACAAACAGCCACTTGTTTCAATCAAACAACAGATATCATCAGGCAGCGACTTGACTATTCAAATGTTCAATGAATAATCATTATTCATTGAACATTTGAATAGTCATGTCGCTGCCTGATGATATCTGTTGTTTGATTGAAACAAGTGGCTGTTTGTAGCAGCGGGATGTGAGCATGTTTATATAACAATAAACAAGTATTATCAGCTCTTTTTATTGAGCACTATCTAACAACCTCGTTGAATTCACTAGTCCATTACTTTTGAATAGAAAAACCCCGAGTATATATATATATATATATATATATATATATATATATATATATATATATATATATATATATATATATAAAGCAGGCTCCTTCAATCTTGGACAGACTATGGATACCCAGGAAGAGTTGCTTGCGCGTGAAATTTTTGTGACAGGAGGTGCACAATCTCCAATAACGCCTCTCCTGAGACGACATTGTTAAATACCAGTGGCAAGTCAAGTACAGGACGCCTGGAAACAAATGCCGAGATAAGCGGAGAGCACATACAGCGCCTAGAATTCCCAAATGGTCACCCATCTCATGCTAACCAGGCTCAACGTTGCTTAACTTCGGTGATCTGACGAGAACCGGTGTGTCAACGTGATTATGCCGCCGTATATATACATATTACACACACACACACACACACACACACACATATATATATATATATATATATATATATATAGTCTAAAGAAGCTTTGAATAAAAAAATGCAAAAATAAAAATAAAGAATGCAGTTTAGATTCCGGGAAGGACAAAAAAAAATATTAATTTTAACCCATCGCAGACTAAGCACCTACATAATCCGATTTCTAAAAAGTTTATAATGACCAAAGAGAATTCATTTTTATATGGATGAAAAAAAAAAGGCATTAACTAAAATTGTTAAATAGAAATAGACTTAGCATTTGCATAAACCGATTTCGCAAAAGTCTTCAATTTTAAAACAGAATTTAACTACATAAGGATGAAAAGAGAAAACCTTAACTAAAATTGTGTAATATATATATATATATATATATATATATATATATATATATATATATATATATATATAACTACTTCATTTACTCACATAAATTTAATATACGAAAGTATAGATTTATGCGTAAACTTCAAGTATTTACTTCAAAAGTGCTCAATACGTAGGTAGAGCTAGTTAGTAATTTATAAAATATATATGGCGATTAAGCTACACTGAATATTCTGCGTTTCATCCACTATAGGATTCATCAGGCTTATGCGCATAAGCCTGACGAATCCTATAGTGGATGAAACGCAAAATATTCAGTGTAGCTTAATCGCCATATATATTTTATAAATTACTATATATATATATATATATATATATATATATATATATATATATATATATATATATATATATATATAAAACAGTACAGCAACAACTTCAGTAAGTTAAAGTTAAAAGGTTTGGTTATTTTGTTTTACGATATATCAATACTTTTGGGGTTGTATTACTTATTTTGATCGGACTAATGATTGTTATTTGTGCTACTGAAGATGAGAACAATAGTCTGATCAATACAAGTAATACAAACAATCAGCCCTCATCTAAAAAATTCATAACTTTCGGGGTTATTTTACGCCGGATTCAGTAATTTTCGAAAAAAAAAAATTATGCTTCAAGTTCTTCATATCTTGAAATATTTATTCATAAAGTTCGATTTGGTTATTTTGTTTTACTGCATATCAATCCTTTTTCAGGTTATTTAATACCGAATCCAGTAATTTTGCGGAATTTTTTTTTTTCTGTTTCAAGTTTTATTTTTTTTTTATGGTGTTTGGTTTGGTTGCTTTGTAAAGGAAAATTGTTGTTTTTGTTTTTGATTCGGTGGAACATGATTAAACCTTGCAAAGGGAAAGGATAAAAGAAAACAAAAACAATAACAGCAATGCTCGTTTGATTTTCGGTCAGGAAGCCAGTATCTTCAGACAATCTGCTCTGGTAATATAACGTGTTAGAGAAGAATTTAGCTGAGCTTGATTCTAATTTAAAACATAGCAATTATTTGAATTAGTTTTATTGTTATACAGCCATCTATTAGTATGTATACCCAACAATTGTTTTTAACAACTCATAAGAAAAATTAAAGTCTCATTGAACGCAATGACTACTTATCAATGCGAATTTGAAATTTGTATTTAAACAAGATAATCTGGGATTCTTTATTTTTCTACAATACTATTCTGTCCACACTGTCATTTATATGTATTCAATAAGCATTAAAGCGTCAAGAGTTCTCAGTTACAATACGCCATACAAGGCATTAAACAGATGATAGCCGCTTCTATGAACAAGCACCGGGAGACCGTTTGCATGTTTCAGTGCATCTCCCAGCTATCATTCGAGGCATGTCCATTATATCGTCATCTCGGAACCTCTAAAGAAAACAAACACTTCATTCTAATCTGGTGACAAGTAAATATCAAGCTATTGAGAAAAAGTTTTTTTTTTTTAAATTATTATTATTGACAACATACAAGTTATTTTCCTTTATTATAAAGAACTCTTTAGTGGAGTCACGCTGGATAAATATACTCTCTCTCTCTCTCTCTCTCTCTCTCTCTCTCTCTTTCTCTCTCTCTAATGTACCTAATAAAATTAAATATTAAATGTTTTATGTGGTACTAGTAGGACCTATGTCCCGGTATTGTCCGAGAGGGATATAAAAGAATGGTTTAATAATATGGGACATTCATATGTCTCACTGAATAAACCAATAATAATATTGCTAAATCAGAAAAGGGTTTAATTGTTTCGTTTTATTGTGCTGGCATGAATCACAACATGTGGTAACAGTGTCAATGAATTATTTCGAGCTTGTTGCATTTAGTGTAGAGTTATTTAGGAAACTATTTCAAAGGTAAGTATTAAAAGATTTTTTTTGCATATACGAAAATAAGAAGAAAAGTATGTACATTTTTGTTAAGAAAGCGATTAAGCATTAATCTCTGTTTATTACCGTATGCGATATCCATATTGCTAACATCATAATATAATAAAATTGTTGCTATAGAATGTGACGGTGGTGTAAAATTCAGCCCTGGTGTTGACTGGTTGTGTGAGAGGAGATGTATTATGTGGAGAAAAAGCTGTTGCTACTCTCTTTTAGGAAAACATATTTAGGAGAGGCAGAAATGCCAGAATGAATGTAATAATTTTCTGTATTAAGTAAAAATACAGAATATTTTTTGCTGTTTAAGGTGGTAATTGTATTGAGAGGGAAAAGGTGTGCGTAGAAAGTTTTCAGTTATAGTTGCAGAATTTGAAGTGGAAGGAGCGAGATCATTTTATTATAGTTAAAGATAATTTGATATCAAAAAGGTGTAAAATATGTTCATATTAACATATTTTATGAAACTAAAAAGGGAGATACACGTTTTTCTGTGGCGTATCCAAATTAAAAGTAAGAAAAAGTTGTTGCATGGAGTACAAAAGGTTGACCATAGGCAGAGCACATCTGGAAATAATGTATGCTTTTAGTTACATAAATGAAAATGTCTCTAATAATAATAATAATAATAATAATAATAATAATAATAATAATAATTATTATTATTATTATTATTATTATTATTATTATTATTATTTGTAGTAGTAGTAGTAGTAGTAGTAGTAGTAGACGACGGCCTTCAGACCACCAACATCCTTAGGAAAACCCTTGATCTTCGAAGCTCCTGGTTTAGAGCCGGGGTTAAGGAAAGTCCTCAGGAAATTAATCCCATCTCTTTTCAGGGAGACCTTGATAAACGAAATAATAATAATAATAATAATAATAATAATAATAATAATTATTATTATTATTATTATTATTATTATTATTTTTATTATTATTATTATTATTCAGGAATTCTCACACAGGCCATCACCAGCGACCACTCACTGACGATATCATGTGGTGTTCATTGGAGTCGAAGTGATAACAAATCTCCAGATTTCCAGTTCTCTCGAGCTCTCGATAATAAGTGCAAGTAACTTCATGTTATCTCAACAGGTGCTTACCAGTGATTTCTTGCTGGTATCGGCTATTGATGTTGGGGTGGCAAAAATCCTCCCAAAGGGCCCAGTTCTTTCTGCACTCTTCCAGTGGAAGTCTAACTAGTGCTCTCCTTCCTCGAACCTCTCCAAATCTTCACAACTTTCATGTAGCGCCATCCGTTGTAGATACTACCATTTGTTTTTTGGGGTGGGTGGGTGGGTGGGATTAGCATTTTGTGGTTTCGGCGGCGGCGGCGATGGTGGTGGTGGTTGTTGTTATTATTATTATTATTATTATTATTATTATTATTATTATTATTGTTATTATTTTCCTTTTTGGCTAATAGTTTGAAAAAAAGACAAAATGAACATCTGACATTACAGACAAAATCTTTCTTTTTTTCTCTTTTGTACACAAATGAGCTTCATTTGTTCAACAGGTCGATCAAAGGTCACTAAGTCATAAACTAGTTCTCTAGGGCCTCACAGTCGTTATTAAGTTTTGAAAATAAGGTAAAGAAAAAGAAGAGCTCTCCTTCCCCTATTGTTACAGTCATTAAAATTCAGCAGCCATTTTGGTTTCCTTTTTATCTTTGATTCTATCGTGAGTTTGAGTTGAGGTCATCAACCTCACTTGATTAATATAAACCCAACTAATTATTCGCAATTCAATTGTCATCTTTCAACCTTTACTTTCATTTACTTTAGGTTGCTTTTTATCAGATGCTAACTCAGATATCTATTTATGCTAGATGCGAGGTTAAAATGTACACTTTCATTTCGAGCCTATATTCATGACACCCCACCATTGACAATGAGAGAGTTCAACAAGATGAGCGGGCCTTCATGTGTCAACCTTGCAACAGTGTGCTAGTTACTTATATTTCCTCTATCATTCTCCCTTGACACAAGACTGTACCCTGATCAATCAGTATAGATGTAGCACTCTCTTTAGATACTAATGCCCAAGTATATATATTTGCTGCCTTTATTTAATCTCCACCACAGTAATTGGCTTGGTTTATCAAGCTATACAAACGTATCTGATAGCAATATGCATAGCTTTTCTATATCTCATTCCCTTACACAGACCTGTCACGTCCTTGACCTGATTCCCAAATCGCAATGATCAGTAAGCCTCACCTTGATCTATCTCTAACTTCAATACCTAAAGATTGTGTTACAAACGGCCATAGTTCATTCGGGAGTGCTGATTAGCTTGTGATATTGGTAGACATTACCTTTAATTCTCAATTCCAAGCTGGAGAGCCGTTGCTATAAATAACAAGATACCCGAAAAAGTTGATTGGAAAGCCATCAGAGATCACATCAGGGATGCCTCATGGAGTAATATCTTTTCTGTTCCTGCTGAACAGTGTGTAAATGAAACGGATATTGAATCGTATGTTCTTACAGGGAAATTCTTTAGTAAGCACGACTCTGCCCAATAGTTCAGTTCAACCTGCGCAGCAGCCATTTCATAAAAGAAGGATGAATTCCATCGATGCATCCGTATTGTCGAGTACAAAGGGGCAGAAATTATAGAAACTAGAAATCATTGTATCCGTCATTTTTTGGGGTTTGTTGGAGCTGTTATTTATTTTTTCTTATGGTTTATATTGACATTATTATACACATTTGTGGCAAGGATAATTATCTCTACTATGTTCACAAAATTCAAGTTTTCAAAACAAAATTTGATATTTAAACAATGATATAATAAACTAAAAAAAAAAAAACTTAATAATTGACAACAGAAAAAGTCATGTTCATTTACATACAAAACAATATGCCTGTCGACAATCATATTTACATTTCCTGATCCATTTATATTTGGCCAACCAAGCGCAATTAAATGTTGTTTTCCCCATTGTAGATTTATCTACACTGTATTCGTTTTACTTTTAAATTTTGACTTTCCAGTATTGTGGATACAAGAGTTATTTTCCTTTATCACAAAACTAGCCGATGTTAATATATGGAAAACATTAGATAGTTTCGTGATAAAGGGACGTAACTCTTGTATCCGCAATAATACAATGTAATTTCAATTATATTTTTAATACTTAAAACTATTTTTATGGTATTTTTATTGATATTTAAAAATAACATATAAGTAAAATATTTGTTTATTTTATTTTCACAATACTGCTTTGTGATTTGGCTTTCAAACGTATATGATACATATTCTATTTTATTCAAATCAAATCAACTCTCCTCATACGGAACTCACATCACTTACGTACATCTCGCATAGCCACGCACCATACCGGCATTTAAAAATACAACTGCCAAGAGACCGTTCTTCTTCCGCCAAATTAACAACATGGCAATAAAGAAGAACAAGAAAAAAGAAATGTACAAAATTCTGAAGATGGAAATGCTCCGAAATATATAAATTTCAAACAAGTAAAATATTTGTTTATTTTATTTTCACAATACTGCGCTATGATTTGGCTTTCAAACGTATATGATACATATTCTATTTTATTTAATTTAATAGTATTTATTTCGATTTTATTTTTTATATTTGACACATATTTTTACTGGACATACAATTTGCAAGGTCGTTTCATGACATTTTCAAGATATTTTCCATATTTTCAAGGTTATAATAGAAACAAAGACTTTTCAAGGCAAAAGTCAAACTTCAAGGACTTTTCACGCTTATGGAAACTCTGTGAGCCGTCGCCGAACACTCAATTAATATTGATATTAAATTAAACATTGTTTTTGTATTTTCCCTGACCTCAGTGTAATCCACTCTTTGCATGGTAAAGATGCATTTAATAATTATACTGTCTCAGGGATGTATGTATATTGTGCAAATGTACACAATCCTTGGACAGTTAGCATAACCTCTCATCGACAAACAGGACGCTTAGGCATGTTATATTTTATGCACAAATTTATTGATTATCAATAAAGGTAAAACTGAAAGAAGAAACATTTCTTTATAAACACATAAATAAAAAGTAAAGGCGAGGAGTTATTAAGACCTTAAAGAGAATCGTAGACTTGATTAACTTACAGAATAGAAAGCATTTAAGTTAAAAAATACTGCTAGAAAAGAACAAAATACAAATTATGTTAAATAAGAGTCGAATTCTGAGGAATTAGATAGAGGTACCACACGTGGTGAGGAAGTAAATAAAGTTCGTTTATATAAAAGAGGAAATAGTAAAAAATAATCCTAGCATTATTCAATTCTATAATTAGAAAGAAGAAAGATGATAATTCTACTGATAATGACGCAAGAATGTCGATATATTATAAGAGAGAGAAAAGCTATGCCATACAGCCGAGCTGGATGCAGCTCTAAATCTGTTCGGGGATAAACACCGGGAAACATCAACTGATGTCGAGTCAGAAAGAAACCCCTGAGCTAGAAAGTCTGGCAAAAGAGGATAAATCAAATGTAATGTATTCTACGCTAAACAGGACAATACTTTTCTTCAAATCGTTAAGTGAATCGACTTTATTGTTTTATTTTCAATAATTTATTTTCAACTTTATTTAGTTTTTTTCTTTTTTGGGACGCTAATTTCTTTTTTTGACATAACACTAATCAAGTATCGTCTGGCTTTTTACATTTTTTTTAAACTTTCAAATTGAAAACTTCTTTAACCATTTCCAGTTGATTCTATAAACCAAAATCGGAAACATTCAGCTCGATATTCTACAGAAGCACAAAAATATATAATATTATTGTAACTACAAAAACTTATATTACAATTTTAACTTCTGAACTTCATTAATTTTTGTTACTACGTTAACTCCAATAATCCTTAATATGAGATTAAACTGCTTCAAACACATTTGGGAACAGTGCTCACCTAGAGCACCATCGCTTGTTGGGGAGTATAATTTCGTGTATCTGCAGCTAGGTGATATTTCTAGAAGGGCTGCTATCGTCCTGACACTATAGCGCACCAGCTCTCGGAGAAACAATATTCACATTCCCCTTCAATTAAAAGTTAATCATGTTTTACTTAACAGGTCTTTAGCCTTATTAATTCTCTTCAGCGAATTAATTACCTTTGCTGAGCCTATCAACACTTATATTGAGCACTTTTGAAGTAAATACTTAAAGTGTACGCATGAATCTATACTTTCGAATATTAATTTTATGTGAGTAAATTAAGTAGTTATATATATATATATATATATATATATAGTAAGTTTGGAAAATATATATGACAATGAAGCTACACAGAATTTTCCGTGTTTCGAGTACTGTCGAAGTAAATACTGAAAATATTTACATAAACTTAGTGTAGATATATGAAATTATACATATGTGTGTGTGTGTGTGTGTGTGTGTGTGTGTGTGTGTGTGTGTAATTTATAACATTCGGAAAAAAACATAAAACTACAGAGTTACTTTTGGGCACATCTTAAAATGAAACCACAACTTATTGAACCTACCCTCATCTCTCTCTCTCTCTCTCTCTCTTCGGTGACAAAAAACAGGGAGAAAGAGAGAGATTAGGACAGAGAAACGTCTGCAAGAGAAGGAAAGTGGCACATTTAAAAGAAAATGGAAAAAAGAAAGAGAGAGATAGAGAAAGACAGCAATAGTTACTCATTACATTGTTATTAAATTTATCAACAATTCCGAGTTTTAACCTTTAGTGAAGCCGGTGTCAACTGGCATTGATTTGATCCTTAACCCAGCCGTTTTGCCGTTTTATCAACAACTTGATTTAAACTAACGGTGAACTGTCTTTGCTGTCTTATTTATCAGATACAAAGCTTCCCACTGTAAGCAATTCCAGCTCCTATAATAGAATTACCATCCTTGACACGTCCCCACCCCTACCCACCTATTTTGTTTGTTTTGCTTACATTATTTCCAAAAGACATAAGCTACATATACTACCCCAGCCTCACCTCAGCCGTTCGTGTGAGAGATCAATTTGGAAGTTTTGAGAAGTGGGGATCATTGTTTAGTTGTCATTGCTCTTAGGTCCACTCTAACCTGAAGTAGTAGTAAAAATCCGGATGCTATTTATGAATAGAATTGAATCAATCATTTACAAACTATTTATTTACCAAATATGGCAGTGAGACACGGGATAGAAAATTACTTACTTACTTCAAATGCTTCTGATCTGCACTAACTTTGACATAATGATTGTGCCATGATCAGGTGGATATACAATAGGAAGAATCATTTCAGCTGTGCTATATCAGAAGCTTGATATGGGTGAAATTTAGGATGCTTTACACACTTGGTATCTTAGGTGATTTCGCCATCCCCAGCATAAACTCATTAATACAAATAGATACCCCAGGCCTGAGGGTGGATTGAAGACAAAGGAAGACCTGGCTTAAGTGCGGACAAAGTGACTTGACTTTTTGTAATATGACTGGTACAAACCCTTTTGATCAGAATGCATAGAGAGCAGACGTGAGACGTTTCTGGGTGTTGCCCACCTCGAAGTCCAGAACACTCACAGCACTTTAAATACCCAAACCAGATGATGATGATGATGATGATACGTACTTAAAAAAAAATCAACCGACAAACATTTTGTATACAAACTTACAGTATGAATAGATATTAGAACTTATTGCTTTTATTTCAGTGTTTATAATTTGGAACTTATGCCGTTTGACACTGTGACTTGAAAGACATTATTCTTTGACATAATGTTATTTGCACTTATACGTAATGTTCTGTGTGTGCATGATTGTTGAATATAAAATAATAATAGAAAACTCAGGTATTATTGAATATTATGAAAAAAAAAAACAAGGATGAGGAATTTGATGGTAATACAATTGATACATTTAGTTACAAAAATAAATAGAAATTGAAAGAATGAGCTACATGTAAATATTAGGAGAACTTGTAGTTATTTCTCTTTGCTGCTTCTTGGATTAGTCAGGAGTATGTAGGTCAATGGGCACAAGTGCTATGAGTTCATCAGAGCACATTCCATTAAGGTACTTGTAAAACAGGCACAAGGATCCGACACTACAACGATGGGACAGAGGTTGAAGCTTGGCTGATAATGTGGGACCTGATAGATTTGAGATCCTTTTTTGGATCCTGTCTAAAAATGAGAGGCTAGTGGTAGATGTACCAACCCAAATATAACAACAATACTCTATGTATGGGCGAATTGTGGCTGTTACAGGAAAAAGGGCTGTCCCCTTTTCCTGTAAATAAAAACATTAGATAAGTGGAAAATGAGATTAGGATAAGCTGAGACTCGAACCTTGTAAGCAAGATTCAGAAATAGATTTAGAAATTGGAATGTTAGAATTTCGTTATTGTTAAATTCTATTGTTTGTATTGTAAAAAGAATTTGATTGTTCGTTCTTTTATGAAAACTGAATTAAAAATGCCAGGTAAAAAGAATGAACAATATAAATTAAAAATATATTGTAAAAAAAATCGGTTAGGTTAAAAAATAGGTTAGTTGAAAATTCTTTGTTTGCAGACGTGTGTTTGGAACGTGTGCTTAGCCACGTGAGTTGGTCACGTTTTGGAATCACACATCTGACGTCATAGCAAAAAGGGAATTCTCAATATAGGAGCTAGTTTTTAGTTAGATGAAGGCAGTTGGGCAGTTGAAGCAAAACTGTTGAGTCTGCTAGTCATATATATATAGAGAGAGTTGGAATCAGGGTCCTTGGGAAGCAAAGGAAAGAACATTAAACAATGTAGATAGAAATTTGAATTCCTGACGTCATCATTCGACCGGTCAAGTGAAATAAAGAACATCATCAATTTTTGTAACTGTAGCCTTCGTGTCGTCATTCAACAACTGAAAGGTAAATGTGTTTTGTCTATCATCATCTAAATGAACCCTAACCCTTACTCTAAACCCTTCCAAGTAATGTGTCCCCTCCTCCATCATAAGTAATGATTCTCCCCTCTGATGTAAAAGAACAGTATTATACATCCCTTCAATAAGGAATTCTCACTGTATAAATGTCTCCCTCATCGTTACTTTTGTATTACATGTACCTGATATATGATCCCCAATATGAAACTCCAACCCTTATAAAACAGTGGCCTTGCAAAGATAGAAGATATTCTACAGTGTGACTAATTTTCTAGAGGTAACCCACCTTCTTTCCAGCAACCTTGGCAATGTCCTCAATATATTTCTTCCAATTCAATTAACATGCAAGGGAGAGCGCCACATCTTTCTCGGGAGTTCTCCCTTATTCTTGATTGTTACCTTATAATGTTGAATGTTTAAGCAAAGAGGCTTTGGAATGATTCACCAAAAGATTGAACCCTATTCTTTCTCACCATTAGTGGATACTCCAAGCATTATAACAAATGTGCTGATTTTATGCCAAATGGTAAGTAAGTAATTATATGAAAACGCAGTTTTCCGTTCTTGTTAAAGATGCTATCATTGAATTTGACAAGCGAACCAACAACTGTGATCGCAATTACAAAATATAATTTATATACGTCGAAATTAGTCGACGGCTTTTTTTGATGCGATCATAGATATTTAAAATTAGAAAATAGAATAGAATTCTGTTCAAGTCAGCAAAATCTGCAAGAAGACAACGTGGTTGCAGACGTAAGTTTATGTTACATATTACTAGGGGTAATCTGCGTTCAGAGATTTTTTTTTTATTTTTACTAGTGGGCAGGTTACCACTTATCAAGTTCCAAGCTCCACTAAAGGATAAGAGTTAACGAGTGTCAAGTGGCCGGTGAGGCAACACAAAGATGATTGGTGGTGGTAGAACTTGGGTAGAGTTTGATTATTTAAGAGGACGGCTCAACAAGAAGTTGTTTGCATTAGATTTGAAAACGACTATGTTATAGTCATCTAGGAAGCAGTCTCGCAGTATTGTATTCTACAGATGTATAGTTCTAGGAAAAGAACTTAGCTCATGAAATTTTCGTTTAGTTTTAGGCAGAGATAGAGAGTAAGAGAAATTGTTGACAGTTGTTGTAGCTAAATGAGTATTTGTTGCAGGTTATATATATATATATATATATATATATATATATATATATATATATATATATATATATATATGACAGCCGCCAATGCCTTAAAACTCTCAGGTGAAATAATAAACGATAGCTTGTTGATATCAATGACCCTCAAGGGACTTCCAACCGATTTTAAACCATTTACAACTGTTATAACTCAGAAAGACAAACTCATAAATTTTAGCTAATTTAAAGTGGCATTGCGCAGTTACGAAGAGACTAATTGTATGCTCGTGGACAATAATAACTCCAACAATATTATGAAGGTCACAAAACCTTTTCGAAAACAGACACCACCAAATTATGCACCTCACCGCAACGTGTTCCCCAAAAGTAATTTTCCCAAGAAAAAGAATAAAATTATCTGCTATAATTGTGGACGACCCAACCAGAAAAGTTTCCAATGTCGATATAAACGCTTTAAAATGGACTCAGTAAAAAACGTTGAGAACTTTGAGGAAGAAAATACATTTCTATTCTCATGTCACTATGACAATACTACAAATGGTAAAAATCTCCCTGTAGACTGTGGTGCTACAGCACACCTTATCACCAAGGAATCTGATTTTATTAATTTTGATTCAAACTTTAATCCTCAAAGTCATTTTGTCGAACTTGCCGACGGTAGTCAAATAAATGATATAGTCTTGAAAAAAGGCGATGCTAAAATATCCCTAAAAAAGAATAAAAGCGAAATCTGTAATTGTATTCTAAAAAATGCTCTGTTCATACCTACATTTAAGCAAGACATATTTTCCGTGCAGGCTGCAATTAAATAAGGCACGAATATAAATTTTGGCCAAAACAAGTCAAAATTGATATACCCCAATGGAACTGTATTTGACATTAAAGAAAATGGCCGACTATATTATTTAAAAAGTATGGTTCCTTCAAAAACTGTCAGTCACGACTTGAAAACCTGGCATAAAATTCTAGGATATTGCAATACAGCTGATATTAAAAAATTACCAAATGTAGTCGAAAGCATAAAAATAATACCTTCAGACGATCTCCCAAATTGTGATGTGTGTGCACAGGAGAAAATGACAAAATATAAAAGCAGAACGCCAGACAAAAAAGCTATGAAAATTCTCTCACTTGTGCATTGTGACTTAGCAGATCCGATCAGCCCGATGGGGACGTTTTGAACTTTATTGATGATTTTTCCGGTTTAATTATAGTTTATTTTCTAAAAAACAAATCCGACACTATCCTCGCCACTAAAAAAATATTTAACTGATATTACCCCGTACAGCTCGGTAAAATGTATTCACTCAGACAACGGGACTGAATTTACTAGTAAAGACTTTGAACTTCTATTAATTAACCACCGTATTAAACACGAGAAATCTGCGCCGTATTCCCCCTTCCAAAATGGCACCGCTGAAAGAGCATGGCGACCCCTTTTTGAGATGACAAGATGTCTACTTATCGAATCGAAATTAACACATAGTTTATGGACGTACGCTTTAATGGCAGCAGCAGCAGCAGCAGCAGCAGCATATATCAGAAATAGATCGTTCAATAAAAGACTAGGCAAAACACCGTATGAAGCGTTTTACGGTGTAAACCCTAAAATGAACCGAATGCATATATTTGGTTCAGATTGTTTAGCATTTATAGAAAATACCAGTAAACTAAATACTAAAAGCGAAAACGGTATTTTCGTAGATTATGATAAAAACAGTCCAGCATATTTAATCTACTTTCCAGCTCAAATGCCATAAAAAGGGTTAGATGTGTAAAATTCAATGATACATTAAATTTAAAAAATAGCGATCCAGTGGATGAAAAACGTGAAGAAATATTACCTAGCATCTTAATCGATCACAATGAAAATATTAATAACAACGACAATTACGGTAGAATTACTGACAAAGATATTAACCAGACACGTCGATACCCAATAAGGGAGTGAAAAAGGCCACACTTCTTACAAATTGAAAAGATACAAGACTATGCAGTGGATTACTGTTACCCGTTTAAAAGCGCACTGAAAAATTATAATGAGGCGATTAATTCAGAAAATCACAAAGAATGGAAGCAAGCTACGTTATCCGAATTGAAAGCTTTATCTGAAAATAACTCACACGAAATAGTGGCAAAACCAACAGATAAAAATATTTCTCCATGCTGGGTTTTTTTCCAAGAAAGATGGCGGCTAAGAATCAAATGCGGTTCGTGACATAGCCAACGTCGAACTGATTGAATCCAAAATTCGACAATTTTTATAGTAACTTTGGAACATTTTCATTAGTTGGTTACCACAACCGGTGGTTATAAAAATGATTGGCGAAATCATTGGTGTCATACCCCCATTAGGAGTCAAAAACATTTTACAATATTCAACAGTGCTCAATATATGAGTAGTAAGCAGAGCTTTATGATTTCCCAGGAATGTTTCTGTGTAGCTTTCTTGGAATTTTCTTACTATATACGAGGTTCCTTCAATAAGTTACCAGACTTTTTTTTGTACAGGAATTTAAAATTGTCGTAGACTCTTGAAAATTCAGTATGTTATTGCTATACAGCTTATGAGATGATCGGCCAATTTTTATAATTTCAGGTTCAAATGAACAGCTACAACAGGAGTTGAAATATACCCTACTAAAGCCTGATTGTCACAGCTGGTGAATTTCGAAAATTCAGCTTGGATGTGAGGACACTTTAGAATAAAATTCTGTTTAAACCTTGGAAAAATGACACAGAAACGTATGGAATGCTTCAAACTGCTTTTGGACTATCTTGCATGAATCCAAAATCAGTTTTGGAGTGGCATAAGAGATTCCAGGAAAGCAGGGAATCTGTGAGGGATAATGAAAGGTATAGGAGGAGTAAGAAAGTTAGAACACTAAAGTTGATTGGCCAAATAAAGAATTTCATGGATAAAGATCATTGATTGTCTATAGAGACAATAAGTGCACAGTTTGATACCAATATGGGAACTGTACACACAATTATTCATGAGGAACTGAAGATGCAGAAGATCTATGCGGTTTGTTCCAAGGGTGCTCAGAGAAAATCAGAAATAAAGATGTTGCTTGACAGCAGGGAGATGGTTGAGTTCATCAATTCAGATCCTGTGTTTTTTTTTTTATTATTCTAGTGACCTGTGATGAAAGCGGAATCTATTTCTATGACGCAGAGACCAAGAGACAGAGTTCCCAGTGTAAGCATGCTGGCTCTCCAAGATGCCAGATAAAGCAAATCCACCCAGAAACTTATGATGATCCCTTTTGTTGACAGCACAGGCATGATCTACATGCACTGGGCTCCCACTGGACAGACAGTCAACAAGGAGTACTATGTTGAGGTTTTAAAGGAGTTCAGGAAGAGATTCCATCAGAAGATACTAACATTTTTCAAATCGGGTTAGTGGCATTTCCACCATGACAATGCACCAGTTGACAACTCCATCCTTGTCACAGACTATTTGACCAAGATGGGAATCAAGACAGTTTCTCACGTCCATATTTTCTCCTGTGACTTTTGGTTATTCCTTAAGCTCAAGGAAAACCTTAGCGGATGTCGTTATGAGACAGTTGACGAGATGAAAGAAGCTGTAATGAGAGTCATTGACACGCTCACACAAGAGGACTTCCATGGGGCCTTCCAGAAGTTGTTGGATCGGTACATCAAGTGCATTGTAGCCGAAGGAGATTACTTCGAAAGGGACTAGAGTTTCACATATGTACACCAATAAAAGTGCCCACATGAAAAAAATCTGGAAACTTATTGAAAGCACCTCGTAATTCACTTGCTTACGAGGGGCGTGCAATAAGTAATGCCCCTGACCCATTTCCAGTTGTCTGATCCAGCTGAAATTTTGCATGTGCAATGATTTATATCTCTATGCGTTATGTGGCAAATTACAGCTCTGAACTAACGGTGGTTTCTGTTTTACAGGTGTTTGAACTGAGTCAGGTGTGAAATGGAGCCCGTTGAATGTCGAGCAGTAATCCGGTTTTTGTATTTGAAAGGATGCACACCACAGGAGACTTTTGATGAAATGAAAGAAACTTATGGTGATAATGCCCCATCATATGACCTTGTAAAACACTGGCATCGTGAATTCAAACATAGCCGGAAGTCTGTGGAAACAGCTCCCAGATCTGGTCGCCCCCCCCCTTCTGCCATTGAAGAGGCATATGTCCGTTAAGTTGAGGCTGCACATTACTATTCACCAAATAGCCCAAGATGTCAAGATTAGTACAGGGTCTGTGGAAACTATCATTCATGACCATTTGCATATGTATAAGGTGTCTGCCAGGTGGATTCCCAGGTTGCTCACATCATTTCAGAAGTCAGAATGCATCGAATGCTCAAGGATGAATTTGGAGATGTGCCAAGAAGATAAGTCAAAGTTTTTCAAAAGATTGGTTACACAGGATGAAACCTGGGTCCATCACTATGATCCAGAGACCAAAGCCCAGTCAATGCAGTAGAAGCACTTGGACTCACCACCTCCAAAGAAGGCAAGGGTGCAGCCCTCTGCTGGCAAGGTCATGCTCACAGTCTTCTAGGACCAGGATGGAGTAGTGATGACAGATTTCCTGGCAAAGGGTACCACAATTACAGGAGCCTATTATGTTTCACTTTTGAGGAAATTAAGGGAAGCTATCAAAATCAAGAGGCGGGGCAAGATCAGCAAAGGTACCCTCCTCCTGCAGGACAATGCTCCAATCCACAATTCGCATGTTGCCAGATGAGAAGCACGGGCGTGTGGTTATGAAATCCTCCTCTATTCTCCCTACTCTCCTGACCTTGCACCCTCTGACTTTCACCTCTCCCCAGCCATGAAGTTGTTTTTAAAAGGAAAGCGTTTTCCAGATGATGCAGCCTTGATTTCTGAAGTCACTACAAAAACGGTCTCCAGAGCTGCATCAAACGATGGGAGAAATGCATAACTCTGGCTAGTTCCTGTGTAGAGAAAGACTAATAACTGTGCCAAGTTTCGTTGCTCTACTCCTATATGAAGTGGGCCAGGAGCATTACTTATTGCACGCCCCTCGTATATTTCACTTTTTTCATTCATTTTACTTGAGTAAGTTCTCAGACGTTTGATTTCTACATGCATAGGTATCCGAGTGTTCAATAAAAATTCTCTTCTAAATGTTGAGTTAATAAAGCAATAAAAACACTAATTTCCCTCTCTCCAAATGGCAATTACTCGTATGTTATAGTTTATCTTTATTCATATTATTTGAATTCATCAGAGCACTGTGCTCATATTGAGTGTGATTTTTACAACGTTTCGGTCTGTGTAACCTCCGACCTTCTTCAGGTGTTTCTTGTTGAACTCGGGAATGTTTCTCTCAAACTCGGGAATTTGGATGGAATTTTGAACGGAACCCTTTATTTATTTCACGGGGGATGGGGGTAACGTACTCTTGTTCCGTCAGCCATGACTGGATAGAGGTCCTCACACTGAGATTGAACCTTCAACCCTCTGAAGAATATAATTTTTAAAATTGATTTTTCCAAGTACTCTAACCATTGCGCCACGGTTCCTTGTATACAAATTTTAGGAGCTTTAAACCTAATTTATTTCTAGTTGTAAATATCACTATTTATTACAATATATTAACGTATATATATATTAGTTTTTTTACTTATTCGATGCCTTCGTTTAGTCTTGAAAGACAAAGGATACCCCCTGTAGGGGCAACAGCGCATATAATTGTGAGGTAAGGGTTGCGCAATCTCTAACCACACCTCTCCTGAATCGACACTGTTTGGGTCCAGTGGCAAGGAGAAGTCCAGGACGACTGGAAACAATGCCGAGATAAGCAGAGAGCACATACAGCTCCTGGAAACCCTAAATGGTCACCCATTTAATACTGACCAGATTCAATGTTACTTAACTTCGGTGATCCAGCGGGAACCGGCGGTGTCAACGTGTTTTACTTATTACTTGTATATATTATCTATTGTTTATCTTTATTGTCAGATTTTCTGATTTTGCTGGATTCCGAGACAATAAATCATCTGGTTTGGTGGAGTATCCAGCTTCGTGCTGTTACTTGAGATAACAGCACCGGGAGAAGGTGTATAGTAGGGTTGAGGTCTTATTAAACCTTTGAATGCTACGTTATTTTTTAATGTTTGTTCAGTGTTAACTTTATAAGTGAAATCAAAGTAGAGTAAATGGTGCTAGAGGTTGTGACTCGATGGGTCAAAGATACATCTATTAATCATAATAATCATTATAATAATGAAATTATCATAATAGGAAGAAAAAAAAACTTATTCAGAAAAAAACGCGATAAATATTATAAGAAAATAATTAGAAATTTAGAAAACAAAACAATAATCTTAAGGGCAGGGTAGGCAACCCCTAGACAACCGGCTATATCCATATAATTAGATATGGATGAAAAATTATATATAAAATTAGAATAGGGAATAGTAGTTAATTGAAATAGTATAATTTCTGAATTAATCGCAGTGTTTTAGATATGTTAAACTTTAGTCTGCTAAGAATATTAGCTTATGGATAGGAATGATAAATTTGTAATAATCATAATATTACAAATGTATTTATAGAATTAAGCTTCCGAATATTGATTTAAAAACCAACTGTATATGTTGAAACAAGTGATTGTTTTATATATATATATATATATATAGTAATTAATATGTATATATATACATATTATTTTTCACTGAATATTAATAATTTTTATACCTACAGGCACTAGTATTTCATAATTATGCAATCATCAGTACAGGAATTGATAAATACTGCTGATCAAAGGATCTGGACCCAGTCAACAAAAAAAAAAACAAAAAAACAAAAAAAAAAACAAACAAACAAACAAACAAACAAACAAACAAACACACACACACACACACACACACACACACACACACACACACACACACACACACATATTTTCTCTTCCCCTTGACCACCAGGAATTAATTTTTAAATGGAAGTGAATTAAGATACTTGTGAAGCCGTGTAAGCCGGCTTGTCATAATCACCTGCCATAAAAGTACACAACAAGTGGGGAGTATGGAATGATTCACGGATGCAAATTGACAGCTTTATTCACAATTCACTATTCAGGGCTCAATTTAATCTTCTTAAAGGAGCTTAGTACTATGATATTTTTTCAATACATATTATTAATTTTTTCTACCTACAGGAACGAATATTTCATGTTAACGCAATAATCAGTGCATATATATATATATATATATATATATATATATGCACATGCTGAGTCGTAGAAATTTCCAGGTTGGTAACTGGAGGCGCATTAATTTACTGCCCCCCCAGACTTCATTAAGACATGCATCTAGGAGAAGGAAACTGATGTAAAAACCTGCGGTCTACTGTATACTCTGTCCTGTGGCAGTCATCTGCACCGACAAAGGTTAGCAGTAATACCAAAAAGTGTGGTTGGTTCTACACAAAGCCTTCACCACTATAAACAAATCATCTGCGTGGATTTCCGAGCAACTTAGTCGTTGTGGCGGAACCTCATACGTCAAAATCGACGGGAGAGTCCATATATATATATAACTACTTAATTTACTCACATAAAATTAATATACGAAAGTATAGATTTATGCGTAAACTTTAAGTATTTACTTCAAAGGTGCTCAATACGTAGGTAGAGCTAGTTAGTAAGTTATAAAATGTATATGGCGATTAAGCTACACTGAATATTCCACGTTTCATCCACTCTAGGACTCTTCAGGCTTATGTGCATAAGCCTGAAGAGTCCTAGAGTGGATGAAACGCAGAATATTCAGTGTAGCTTAATCGCCATATATATTTTATAACTTACTATATATATATATATATATATATATATATATATATATATATATATATATATATATATTATATATATATATATATATATTTTATATGTGTGTGTGTGTGTGTGCATAAACACACTAATATTACATTACATCTTTTCGGTTAGCAACCTGGATACTAGCTTTAACAAAATTATCGTTAAATATTTGCTGGATTTGGCATGGAAAACAGTCCTAAAAATACCATATTGATGACTGATAATGTCAATAGCTTTACTAAGGATATGAAAGGCAAAAGTTAGAAAATGTCAGGAGAGATGTAAATACTTGGGGGTCAATTATCACGGATGAAGGCTCCATAGCTGTGGTACTCACCAGAATAATTTGGAAAACAGCGGTACTTAAGAAACTGAAGATTATATATATATAAAGACGAAAAGGTCAAAGTGATGTGCATGATAGCTTCGTCAATATTTCTCTACACTTGTGATCTTGGACTCTAACCAGTAATGAACAAAACAAAATACAGGCCACGAAGATGCAATGCTTCCATGAAATATTACAGACCTAATTATCAAAAGTGCCATTTTAATCTCACAATAAGCATTAAATCATAATAATCTTTTTCTATATAATAAAGTATTTATATAATAAAGTAAAGTCAATTTTTTTCTCTGTCGGTTTGGCTATTATAAAATTTGAACCAAAAACTTCATATACTAATCTGTTCCAATAATCCCTTAGAGCACTTCTTAATGCGTGTTTTCAGAAAATATACATACTTTTTACTATCTTTCAAAATTTATTACATTTATTTCGGATTATCTGCTTCTTCCAACTCTATATTCCACAAAGAAGGTGATAGACATTTTCACTCTTCTTCAATGATTTACTCCCAGGTCCCTCACAATCACTAGGGAATTCTTTTAATAGAGATTATTTTCGCTTAAATAACATTTATTATTTTATTTTATCTTTCTTAATACTGTCTGCATAATACGTGTTTTTAAATCTAAATAAAGATTCTCCCCTTTTGTAGATTAACAGAATATCGTTTGGCTGTTCTGAATGCCTGCTGCTTATACGTCTTGTAAACATTGTGGATTAGCGGATTACGTATTAATGAACAGATTGCCACATTCATTCCTAAATGTTGACATCTGTTTACACACAAAGGTACATCGAAAATAATATGGATACAATCCTATTGATATCAAGTCAGGTTAAACAAGTCGAGAAATGCAATTTCAGATATGCACAAGGTCGTGTTTTCGTATGTGGAAAATACCTCTATCAAAAAAAAAAAAAAAAAATTGCCAGAACGCTTTCTTCTCATGCGGAATCAAAAACCAATTTCTCCATGTATATTTTATATAAAACAATATTTTATTAAAACGATTTAAAATGTATTTTCAAAGAAACACAAAACACCGATTCTAAACAAAGAAAAAAAAAAATTCATTTTTAAATACAGTGCTTCGTTTCTTTAATTCATATGTAGACTATTTTAAAAATAAAGTATTTAAAAAAACTATTTTCAATATTATTTGTGGAAAATCCCGTCCTTCAAACAAAATTTAAATTGCTTTATGATTAAATGTCTGGTTATCGCTCATAAGCAAATAAAAATTAGTACAAAACTGATTTTGTGCAGCATGCAGAGTCTGGTAGCAGACGAAATGGAATTGAGTCCCCCCCCCTCCAAAAAAAAAAATAAAAAACACACACGAAAAACAAAGGTAGCTGCGTCTAATGGTGAGTCTCGTAAAGTAAGATGATTTCTTGTTACCTCATATGCAAATGAGATCCTGCCAGCTTGAATAAAAAGCCTGTTTTTTTGGAGAATTTGGAGTCATAGTGTATCGAATTTTACCCTGGAAATTGTTAATTGAAAGTACAAAATAGTCAACAATAAATTTGGGTAAATGCAGAATAGTTATTATTTGATTATTTAACTACATGCCTCAGTCCAGAAAGATTTCTTCCTAAATAGAATCAAAAACAATTTTCGGCTGTAACATGGTTGTCTTCAAGTAAATAAATTCTTATTGAACCGTCCTCTTAGATAATCTATCCCTACCCAAGTTTCTTGTTGTCTCACTATCTACCTAACACTGAACCATTATACTAGAGTGGTCTCCTGGCCTTGATAAGTGGAGATCATAAGTAAAAAAACAAACTCTGTATTAGATACGTTATTATATCAATTGAATAAACAGACAAAACTGTTTTTGGGCCACGTTTAACCTTTAAGGTAGACATGTTCAAAAAAAAAAAAAAAAGCTTACACACAGAAGAGTTCTACGACACGACAACAGAAGGGGGGAAAACAGCAAAAAATAAACAATCGAAAGAAGTTTTTCGTTCTCTGCTGGTGAATGTGATACTGTTCAAAATTAATAAGAAATGTGTCAGCTTTGAAAAAAGAAAAAAAGGAAGCAAAATGAAATTTGAACGATTTTTTTTCTCTTTTAATAAACTATTTGCATCTTAATGTATTCCAAATTTTAAAGATTTTTTAAGGATGCTCCCAAAAGCATTAATACCAATTTTTTAATATTTTTTGGTCCCCCTCAACAAAATGATGGTGGACCTGTAAATTCACCCTTGTCCATTTGTCTGTTCGTCCGTCTATCCACACTTTTCTCAATAACTAAGACTTGGAACTTTTTAAAATTTTGCACAAACATTAAACATGATATGAGTAAAAAAAGTAACAGAACGGATTTTCCGGGAAAACTCTGGTTGTCCCCCTAGGGATGCCTTTCGGGTTAAAATGGCTAAAATTGAAACTTTTGTGCTTATTAAAAAAATTGATGCTTAAATTTTTATAAAACTTTCTGAAAAGTTGTAACTAACTGATTTCTATATAATTTTGTTTGTCTATACTCTGCGATAATTCTTGGGTGTGTCCCAGGGGCTCTTTTAGGGCTAAAAAAAAAACACTCCATATTTGGGACTATTTTACCATATTTGTCCAAAATATTAAATTTATTACACAGAAAATTATTACACAGAAAATTTTGGACAAATATGGTAAAATAGTCCCAAAATGGAGTGTTTTTATTAGTCCTAAAAGAGCACCTGGGGCACACCCAAGAATTATAGCAGAGTATAGACAAACAAAATTATATAGAAATCAGCTAACTTATTAAATTTATTACACAGAAAATTATTACACAGAAAAGCCGTTTTGCATGGTGCTGAACTCAAATTTAAATATGTTAAGGCCTTGGGGATTTTTGGGGCTAAATGGAGGGGGGTGGCAAATGATGAACTTAGTCATTTCTTTTTTTGCATGGTGTAGAACTCAAATTTACATATGTTAAGGCGTAAAACTACACTGTTTGTTCATTTTCACCAGGATTTGACATCCCATAGGGACTTTTGGGGCTAAATGGGTGGGGAGGCAAACGCTGAACTTAGTCATTTTTTTATGCCTTGTTCACTGTGCACTCACGGGGCACCATGCATGCTTCACTTGTTTAATTTTAGGTAACTAGCCATTTTTGACCCTGTTGTACTATGCACTCCAGGTTGGAGGAGAGAGAATCAAAAGGATCCTGGTCATTATCGGCCTTTAAAGTGCTGCCATAAATGTTGAAGAATGACCATAGAATATGATTTGGGAGATCATTGATAAGGATCAGAAAGAGAGTTGCGCACAGGATTGATTCCTGAGGCATACCAGCATTAATACTGTGAGTTTTGGATTTCTGCTCATCAATGGCACTTTAATAAAACTATCGAAGATAAAGGATTTGATGGTGAAGAGGACATTTCCAGATATTCTGTAGCTGGAAATCTTATGAAGTGAACCAATATGCCAAACTCTATCAAATAGTACTATATACTTTGAATGTCAAGAGCTATTGCTCTAGAAACAAGGTTGTCATCAATAGATTCACTGATCCTATGTGAATTTAATTTAAAATGCTTTAAAACTACAAATGTAATATTCCTATAGCATGTGATGATTAAAGCGTACACATCCGAAATACTTTTAAATAAATATTGTTAAAAATGTACACATTCATCTGCACGGTACCTAGGGATTTCAGTGATTATAAAGAGCCTTCACTTATGATGTGCGCTCGACCGCTCGGCGAACAGAACAAACTATTTTTTTTTTTCATTTTTTTTTATTATCCAGTAGAGGATGATCTTTTTTTTGTTTTATTTGTGAGAGAAGGAAGACTTCAAATGACGGGAAAAGTCTGATAAATTACTTAAAATTTTTTTACTTAATTATTATTCTTTCTGTATATTTGGTTGTTGGTTGTTTTTGTTTTACGGCATATCAACCCTTTTCGGGTTATTTAATGCCGAATCAAAAGATTTTGAAGAAAAATTTTTTTAATAGAGTATATTTGTTGTTTTCACGTCGGTTTCTATTTAACCCATAGTTGGGACCCTAACAGGTACTACCACTCTGGGCCAGAGTGGACCTGTGAGCAATGGTAATTAAAGGGTGGCTCCACATTCCCCAAAGCCCACAAGCTGGGGCCTCACCACTGGATATAGTTTAAGGTCATATCCAGGACCCCCATTGAGGGACTTTTACCCTCTGTAGGGGGGGCAGTCGGCGTATTCTAATGCCCCACCGACAGGGCCCTCTTTCTGTATAATTTGGGGGAAGAAGGTTTGTTGGTTTGTTTGGTTGTTTTGTTTTATGGCATATCAACCCTTTTTAGGTTATTTAATGCCGAGTCCAGTTATTTTGGAAATAGCATTCATGTTGCACCCAGTTATTTTGTAGAAGGTTTTTATTCTTCAAGGTTTTTGTATCTTCAATTGCTAGTTTGTAGTGTTTGGTTTGGTTGTTTTATAATGGATTTTATCGTTTTTGTTCCCTGCCAAGCAGAGCATGAATGAGTTTTACAATGGGAGAGGGAAAAGGGTAACAGTATTAAAGTTTGGTACGTTTTAAGCTAGGAAACCAGTCAGGAAATGCGAGAGATAGAAAGAGAAAGGGGAAATTGAAAACAGGAAAAGTGAGGGAAAAGTAGGTTGTTGTTGTTTTTATTTTTGGTTTTGCAGAACATAATTAAGTTTTGCAAAAGGAAGTAGAAAAACAAAAAGCATCAATGCTAGGTGCATTTCGTCTCAGGAAGCCAATATCTTCAGACATCCTGATCTGGTAGCACCAGAAGAAAGTTTGTTGCTACCTGCACTTAGGTTTAACTTAGGATTAGGATTAGTGATAGAATGCCAGTTCTTTTTGGGGTGAAAGAAAACTGCAAACTGAGGGCAAAGACCGATAAATTGAGATAATAATAATTAGCGGGACCTGTGGAAATTCCACAGGTGACGCATTCATATGTAATATATTGATGCTAGCATTCTGTCGATATTCAGCGGAAATGAAGACGCTCTGATATTATTGTAACTCTTTTGTTAAAACTGCAAAAGTATTTTTCTAATTTAGGAAGGACGCCCGGCATAGCCTAGTCGTAAAATATGCTCTAAATATGATATTTTAATTCTTGCGGATCTCGTATATATTATTATAGAGTTAATGTTCTATCGATTTTTTATATATTATAAAGTTGCAATTTCAAAAATAAAAATAATATATCCGTATGATTTGAGTGCATCAGCTTGAATCAAAACCGAAACCAAAACTTATATATATATATATATATATATATATATATATATATATATATATATATATATATATATATATATATGAGCTCCTTCCGCTATAATCGAAACCGAAACCAAAACTTATGAAAAAATGAAAAAAACTTGGTAAAATTATTTATTACAAGAAATGGAAGCCCATAACAATTACATGACAGTCACTCGGATGTAAGGGTGACACACACACAAAAAATAATATAACATGCATGCTATCCTATTAATATATAGATAAGAAGATGAAGAAGAATACAAAGAATAAAATCAAGGGGAAGCTTCAGACTATGCAACAATGGGCAGTAATGTTGAAAACAGCTGAAATCCTCAGAAAAAGCCTCCATTGTAGGATTAAATCAACATGAGCAACAAAAGCTACAGCAGAACTAAAACAAAAATGCAACAAAAAAAAACTAAAACAAAAATGCAACAAAAAAAACTAAAACAAAAATGCAACAAAAAACTAAAACAAAAATGCAACAAAAAAAAACTAAAACAAAAATGCAACAAAAAAAACTAAAACAAAAATGCAACAAAAAAAAACTAAAACAAAAATGCAACAAAAAAAAACTAAAACAAAAATGCAACAAAAAAAACTAAAACAAAAATGCAACAAAAAAAAACTAAAACAAAAATGCAACAAAAAAAACTAAAACAAAAATGCAACAAAAAAAAACTAAAACAAAAATGCAACAAAAAAAACTAAAACAAAAATGCAACAAAAAACTAAAACAAAAATGCAACAAAAAAGAACTAAAACAAAAATGCAACAAAAAAAAACTAAAACAAAAATGCAACAAAAAAAAAACTAAAACAAAAATGCAACAAAAAAAACTAAAATAAAAATGCAACAAAAAAAACTAAAACAAAAATGCACCAAAAAAAAACACTAAAACAAAAATGCAACAAAAAAACTAAAACAAAAATGCAACAAAAAAAAACTAAAACAAAAATACAACAAAAAAAAACTAAAACAAAAATGCAACAAAAAAAAACTAAAACAAAAATGCAACAAAAAAAACTAAAACAAAAATGCAACAAAAAAACTAAAACAAAAATGCAACAAAAAAAACTAAAACAAAAATGCAACAAAAAAACTAAAACAAAAATGCAACAAAAAAAACTAAAACAAAAATGCAACAAAAAAAACTAAAACAAAAATGCAACAAAAAAAACTAAAAGAAAATGCAACAAAAAAAAAAACTAAAACAAAAATGCAACAAAAAAACCCTACAAAATTGTAAAATTGAAAGTTTCGATAATGCAAATTCATTTGAAAAGGTTATCAAAAGAGGTGAATAGTACTAGTAATCTGGAGAGACTTGCTGTCACCCAGACTCCAGAGAATACCACCGGTTGTTGTCAGTGAGTAATCGTACTAAGATTCCAGATTTTTAAACAATGCTTTTTTTTCATATAACTTGTTTTGTCAAGGATGATCATCTCAATGCCTGTTCCACTCATAGCCTTCAATATTTTCGCAATAAAAATGTCTACCCCCCTCCCATTATCATTTCGAATGCACATTTCTCCAACAATATCCTCATTTGTCATCTGTTTAGCTATATCCTGAATACTTCATCCTTCTGGCCATCCCTTCATCGTATATGTGGAAACATAACTTGCCCATCCTCCTTCTTTGTAGATAGCTCTTCTTACTATCTCATTTGCTAGCGGATACATCTCCTTATTATTCTTCTGAATTTTTTGAGATGGAAATGGACAATTCTTATTAATTGGATATTAGGACTACAGGTTTACTTCACAATATCTCCAGCTACGGTATAACTGGAAATGTCTTCTCAATTATTAAATCATTTCTCTCGGATAGGTTCATAAAAGTAGTGGTTGATGGGCAGAAATCAGAAGGTCACAGTATTAATGCTGGAGTCCCTTAGAGGTCCATCCTGGGCCCAACTTTCTTTCTGATCTACATTAATGATCTTCCAAATCATATCCTTACATCATTCATAGATATTTATGTTGATGACACTAATATCTATGGTAGCATATCTGAGACGGTAAACAACCAAGTTCTCTCCGATTCTCTCTCCTCTGATCTTGAGCAATGGGGGAAAGAGGTGGCTGGTTACTTTTAATGCATCTTAAACCAAGCTTTTATCTTTATATCATCAACGCTCTGATCCCCATCAAGCATCAATTGAAATGAATGGCTCTCGTTTTGGGGGGGCCTCATGTTTTGACAAGCTTCTGAGCTTGACCTTTACTCCTGATCTGAAATAGAACACATACATTAAATCGGTTGCCAAGGCCGCTGCAAAAATGGTGGGATCCTTCTATCGATCCAGTAGATATCTCACTGCTGATGAAATTCTCTATCTATATAAGAGCCAGGTACGTCCAAGGATGGAGTACTGTTGCCACATCTGGGCAGGAGCTGCTAGAAAGGACTTATCCTGCCTTGATAGAGTTCAAAATAGACTTCGTAGCCTCGTAGGAAATGTTCTTTTCTCTTCCCTGCAACCTCTTTCTCACAGAAGAGATCCTGCGAGTTTGTCTCTACTTTATCGTTATTTTCATGGCAAGTGCTCGACTGAGTTCCAATCTATAGGCCCCCTCCCGCCAAACTTTCACAAGAAACACCTGTCTAGCTGAAAACACTATCAATAATTTCCCACACTCTTTATCTGTGCCTAAACCTAAACGTGGATTCCATGAACAAAGCTTCTTTCTTAGAACTGCACACCTATGGAATTGTCTTCCGTTATCCTGCTTTCCAGCTGACTACAATATGGTTGTCTTCAAGTCTAATGTAAACAAGTTTTTGATGAGCCATTCCATATAAGTTAACAAATTTACCGAATTTCCATTACTAACGATTACTTTATTGTCCAATTGTCTACTGTACACTCTTTAACCCTTATCCTCCAGTGGTATCTTGGCCTTGATAAGTGGTGATGCCTTTGTAAAAAAAAAAAATCTTGAGTGTTATTTTTACAACGTTTTGGGTGATGTAATCTCCGACCTTTTTCTGGTGTATCTTGTCGAACTCAGGAATCTTTCTGTTGAACTCGAGAATCTGCACAAAATTTCGAACGTAACCCTTGATTTAATCCACCACTGTAGCATGCTCTCATTCCGTCAGCCATGACCGGGTAGAAGTTCTAAGTAAGTTCACAAGAACCCGTGGCGTAATGGATAAAATACTTGATTAAATTCAACTATAAGTGACATTGTTACGTTACACATGTTTACACACGCATTAACATGTAAACATCTGGGGTCCAACACGTTGTACGTCGCAAGGAACATAGGAAAAGTAATAACTTGACTCTTTTGTTTGTAACAATGAAAGTTATTTCCGGGCACTTTTCCGAATAAAACATGACTGTGCTCCTTCTCTCTGCTCTCTGTCCTCTCAAACATGCTCTTGAACTATCTATGCATACATTATTTTATAGTCTTTTTCTTTTTTCTTATCGTCACGTCATTTTGTACATGGCTTGGTATTTGCATATGCACGTCCGCACCCTGTTACAACACTCTTCCAGAGGTTAAAGGTTCGATCTTCAGTCTGGGCAATACTCAGAACACAACTGCAAATTATTTAGAACTTCTATCTGTTCATGGCTGAAAAGATTTGGATTAAATAAAGCATTCCATTTGGAAATCCGTGCAGATTCCCTGAGATCAACAGATAGATTCTCGAGTTTGACAAGATACACCTGAAATAGGTTGGAGGTTACATTGGTCGAAACGTTATGTACATAAAACTGAAGATGTGAGCAGTCGTCTGAATAATCCAAATAATATGGACCTATCCTTATTCAGTAAACATTTTCTCCTCTCGCTCTCTTCTTTCTGCTTTTCTTTTATACACTTCTCAACTTCTGCATTCCATCTCCATGTCATCCTATGTGTTGGGGAGATTCTCATCCACCCTCAAGTTTGGTCTGTTGCCTCCAACTATGTATCCTTTAACTAATTCCACACTTTTCTGAAATGAATCTGGTAACGAAAATTTCGTCTCTAAACTTGCATTTCCCATGTTGTTCATTCAACCGCCACAACTTTCTCTTTACTTCAAGAGCTTTCTTCACCTGAAAGTGGTTTATGCTCTGTCACAATTTCTTCGCCAGACAGAACTTTCACAACACTCAAAAGATTTCTGTCCTTTTTTCCTAACTAATAGATATTCCTCTTGAATGTATTTTTATTTTATTTTTACCATAATGTATTTTGATACTACTTCCATTTACTGCGGAAATAAAATAACATATAAAAAATGTTATTACATTTACGTCGCTTCTTAATGAGTAGTGGTGGTGGTGGTGGTGGTAGGAGTAGATATTTCTTGGGGGGGGGGGGCGGAACAACTCCTCTTATTTCCTCTTAATATCACTGCCGAAATGGATTTTTTTATATATATATAACATTGATTGGAAATGTAGTATTAATTAAGAACATGGCCTGATGTTTATCAATTATTTATTGATAAACATAATTGAATACTGACATTGTATGAAAAATGCTGTTTAGTATTTTATACGAACTATTTCGTTGCCTTTACATACATACATACATACATATATATATATACATATATATATATATATGTATATATATATATATATATATATATATATATATGTATATTAGTAACTAAATAATGTAAGTGTTTCTCTTTTTGTTTCATTTTACTTCAGTAGCACTTCTCAAAACTCAGTGCCCCTTTCCTGAAGCTAATGCTTGATCTCTATATCAGACACATAGATATTCGAATATTCCATCAAAGTTCTCGTTTACCTCTCAAACACTGATATAAGAACATTTTCCCTCTCCCCAATTCACCATTTTAAAAGGTTATAGTATATGTTTCCTTTTAGATATCTTGATCTTACTGGATTCCATGACAAGAATACATCTAGTCTGGTGGAGTATCCAACTTCGTGCTGTTAATTGAGTTAAAATCATTTGGAGAAGGTGCACCATTCCTAATAAAAGCCAGTGTAGGTTAGCCATACCGAGGAGATTTTATCTGGACTGTGAACACTATGTGATTTTGAATAATTGGTCAGGGTTTATTTGTACGGAAAACTAGCCTCATGCCAGGTTGTCTTGACAAACTCCTGTAAAGAGAGACCTTAGAAACTCGAGTACTCTGTTCTAGGAAGCATGAAGTGCTATATGGTTTATATATATGTACATTACACACACACACACACACACACACACACACACACACACACACACACACACACACTTACCATTATATAATAATTATACTTTATACCTACAGACACTAGTGTTTCATGCTTATGCAATCATCAGTGTAGGATGACAATTCCTGCTGGTCAGGAGATTTTATTTACTTATATATATAGTAGCTAAATTATGTAAGAGTTAGTTTTATGCTTAAAATGATTCTATGAACGTTAAGGTCTCTTGTTTTCTGGAAGAGTTTTCCAGCGGGTATGATAATAATTAAAAACCATTGTATACTTAAATACCAGCTATGGCTGAAACAATTGTACGCTAATCTTGCAAATAAAACCATAATGTTGAACTGAATAATTAAAAGTGAGCCCATTCCTGGATAAGCGGTACAATATAAAGTGATTATATATATATATATATATATATATATATATATATATATATATATATATATGTATATGTATATATATAACTACTTAATTTACTCGCATAAAATTAATATACGAAAGTATAGATTTATGTGTAGACTTTAAGTATTTACTTCAAAAGTGCTCAATACGTAGGTAGAGCTAGTTAGTAATTTATAAAATATATATGGCGATTAAGCTATGCTGAATATTCCGCGTTTCATCCACTCTATGACTCTTCAGGCTTCATCCACTCTAGGACTCTTCAGGCTTATCAGATAAGCCTGAAGAATCCTAGAGTGGATGAAACGCGGAATATTCAGTGTAGCTTAATCGTCATATATATTTTATAAATTACTGTATATATATATATATATATATATATATATATATATATATATATATATATATATATATATAAATTTAAAGGAGATTAGAATAATAGTCTAAA
This sequence comes from Euprymna scolopes, assembly GCF_053919585.1. Taxonomy (NCBI): domain Eukaryota; kingdom Metazoa; phylum Mollusca; class Cephalopoda; order Sepiida; family Sepiolidae; genus Euprymna; species Euprymna scolopes. The sequence goes on from NC_136497.1 coordinate 65,249,728, forward strand.
GAGCTAAGTGTATTTTAATGTAATAGTGAAATTACTAGTTTAATTAAAATACAGGAAATGCTCGTTGTAATTTAGATATATAATAAGCTCGATAGTTAAATGTCCTAGAGCTAATTCAATATTAAGTAATGTGATTCATAATTTAAAAGTTTTAAAATTTTTAAAATTTAAAAATCAAAATTTAATTAAATTAAAAATCAGTTTCATAAGAAGGAACAACAACAAAGTCAATTATCTGTACGATCGTTTCGGAAATCCGTGCTTTTTATTTGTGGTATACATGAAGTCACGTAGAATAATTATACATAGTTTTTTTGGTAAGCACGGTCTCCTCATCAGCAAATTTAGGAGGATTTCTATTGAATTGAAAAGACACCAAAAATAAACCTAGCATTAAAAGTAAGGCAGATGAATCTGAAAAATTGAAGTAAAAGGTTTGGATATAAAATTTATAAGAAAATTAATAAGGAAATTGGTATAGGTTAGAGATAGAAATGAGTAGAAAAAAAATATATATTTTTGAATTTACATAATAAATTTGATTTAAAAATATATAGATATATAATTACCTTTTGGTTTTTCTTTTTTTGAAATCAGGAACTGTATTTAAAGTAGTCATTTAGATGTTTGCTATAGCTTTTTATTTTATTGAATGATGAATTTTAAAAGGGCGACGCTCGTGCAGTAAATTGTTTCCGTTAGCGTATTTTGATTTAGAGACGCTACAGTTAATATCTATAGAGAGAGAGTTTTTTTTTTTTTTTTTTTTTTTTTTTTTTGCAAGTTTTTAAGGGGAGATAATTGTCATGGCTTTATTTATTATTTGATTTACGAGTCTAAGGGCGGTAATTGGTTTAACTCAATTTATTAAAAAAAAAAAAAAAAAAAAAAAAAATCTATTTTTACTAATGAGTAATTTTTAATGATTTAAGGTGGTTTATATTTATTAAATTTAAATTATATATATATAAAATCCGAGATTAATATTTTCAAGAGGTAAAGTAACAAATGAAGTTTAACAAGGCTAATACGAGAGTGCTCAATACCGGAGAAGGGCAAAATATACTTTCTAATTGTTTTTACATAAGCAGTAATATGTTGCTCCACATTCATGAGCATATTTCGATCAGCTGCTTACTAGTAACTAGAGACTTCTTTAGGCAATAAAGTTTCCAATGAAAATATCAGGCCTTTAGCATCATAGAGAATTATTATCAGGAGGTTACGTCACATGCGGTTAAAAATAGGAATGAGGAATAAGATTTGGTTGTATGTAAAGAAGACCAAATAAGTATGTGGATTAAATATAGGAATAAAGAGGAAATGACAGGGGTTACAAAACAGAAATAAAGGTAGTAAAAGACTGGAAAGAAAAGTACAGGTATGCGTTTGTGATAGCCGCCATCAATCTTAAACATACTAGTGCATACAAGGTCAATTAGCATGGGAATGTCAAGTTGACAACTTTTTGGAATATCTCTGTGAAAAGGGGTTGAAGGTTAATTGGAATAATCCGGTTATAAAAATGCATTTAAATTAACTGGAATTTGTCGTGGTCAGAAAGTGTACAACTTATGTTTCCTTCTTACCCATTCCCCCTTCGCCACTACCACCCCTACATACATTTGTAACACGATTAAAAGATAGGGAAGAAAAAGAAACGACAAAAAAAGAAAAGAAAAATAGAACGAAGAGAAAAAAGAAGAGGAAAAAAACCATAAATACTTTTTTCTTCTTTTTCTTAGGAGTACTAGAGGAAAAAAAGAAAAATGTTTTGAAATCACCACCCAAAAAAACAAATAGAAAGTATATATATATATATATATATATATATATATATATATATATATATATATATATATAAATCACCTTTTTCTTCACCATATTCCCTCTGCTTCACTATTTGTTACGAAGTAAGATCTATGACTTACTTGTAGTTTCATCAAATACTTTTGCAAGTAAAATTCAATTCCGCATTTTGGTAAATCCTACTCTCTGATGAGAAGGAAAGTATTTCTTCGAAACTTCGCGCATTAATGACTATCCACTTATTTTGCACTTCCTTTTTAAAATCAAATATGTTTTTAACTCTTTTTCAAAGGGTTTTTTTTTACATGTTTTATTAACTCATATATATATATATATATATATATATATATATATATATATATATATATATATATATATATACAGGGTGAACAGAAAGTCCTTGGACCATTTTTAGTTTTAAAATTAAATATTGTTAAAATCACTTTTTCTCTTTTCGAATAAAGTAAGTATTTAGTCTAACTATTGATCTAATTATTTTCAACAAAAATATTAAAATAATTTTGTTTAAACTTTCAGAAAAATGAGCAAACAAGAGGCCATAATTCAGCTTCCTTGTGCGGGAAGGACAAACTCAGAGATTATTAAGCTCTTGAAAGTGGCTAAATCCACCGTGTACCATGTTGTGAACAGATTTAAGGAACTTGGTACATTTGAAGACCGTCCTAGGAGTGGAAGACCTCGCACTGTTCGAACAAAGAAGGTGATTAAAGCTGTCCGAGAGAGGGTAAGGAGGAACCTGAAGAGATCTGCAAGACAAATGGCTAAAGACATGAATGTGAGCGTGACCTCGATGAGAACCATCGTAAAAAACGATCTCCAGTTGTCCCCCTACAAGATGAGAAAAGACAGTACTTCACACCTGCCCAAAAGCACAAGAGACTTGAAAGAGCAAAGCTTCTTCTTCGAGAACTGAAGGCTGGCACGGCAGAGCGAGAGATTGTTTTTTCTGATGAAAAACTCTTCACAGTTGAAGCGACTGTTAACAATCAGTACGACAGAGCTTACGCAAAATCTTCAGCAGACATTGATGACTCCGTGAGAATAGTTTTCCGCCGACAAAAGCCGTCTTCCCTCATGGTGTGGGCTGCAGTCTCCAAATCTTGGAAGTCGCCTCTGATTTTCGTGGAGCAGGGGGTTAAGATCAACACAGATCGCTACATTAACGATATTTTGGTTCCAGCATTTGAAGAGATGAAGAAACACTTCAAAGATCAGCCTTTCACCTTCCAACAAGATGGAGCACCATCCCACACCTCCAGAAAAACTCAAGACTGGTGCCAACATCATTTTCCAAGATTCTGGAGTAAGGAGATGTGGCCTCCTGCATCGCCTGATTTGAATCCCATGGATTTTTCGGTGTGGTCTTTGTTGGAGGCAAAGGTCTGTTCTGTTGCTCATCCAAGTGTTGATGCTTTGAAGACATCTCTTCTGAGTGAATGGGCTAAAATACCTCAGGAAACGCTGCGTGCCTCGGTTGGTAACTTCAGACAGACAATTGAACGTCTAATCGAAAGGAAGGTACATCACATTGAAAATAAATAATTTGAATTTATTCTTGGTTTCCTAACTTATAATTTTCATACATGTTTAATTTATATTTTTGTAATTTTCTATTAATAAACCACTTTTGAATTGGTCCAAGGACTTTCTGTACACCCTGTATATATATATATATATATATATATATATATATATATATATATATATATATATATATATATATATATATATATATATATATACATATATATATATATAAAGAGTGAGAGGGCGGGAGATAATGGTCTGAAGCCAGAACACAAGAAAAACAATGGATAAATAACTATACAACCATCACTAACAGGGAAAGCATGTGAATTACAACCAGTCATTGAATTTATTGCAAAGTTATAATCAGCTCTATAGTAGATAAGTTAAATCTTCTAGAGCTAAAGTATAGTAAATGTATAATCCAATTTGTCATGATTCTATTATTTAACTTGGTGTCAACACTCCTCTACCTCCCCCCTCTGTGCTTATGAAGAGATTATATATAAATAAAGTTGATATCGTCTCTGAATCGATAGTACACAAATATAAGTTGTTATTGTTTTGAATTCTGGAAACATATGTAACTGATCTTGTATTAATTTCGTTTACCTAATATTAACTCTAAAGAGAGAGAGAGAGAGAAAGAAAGAGAGAGAAAGAGAGAGAGAGAGAGAGAGAGAGAGAGATTTGTATATTTTGGCAGCAAGTCATTATTCAAGTATGTCTGATTGAACACGACAGAGTTATTCTTTTTTCCAAATTTTCTGGATATCTTTTCCATTCGCCGAGCGGTCTTTTTTTTTCATGTCAGCCGGCGTATGCATAAAATGGCGCCCAAAAGTTGTTGTTCAGCCATATTCTTCTCAAGTGCTTTCTATCGGTGCATCCAATTATCATCAGGAGCGATTGTTGGTGTTATCGTTTTCTTTTTCTTTTCCTTTGAGGCTTTGTGTGTTTATAGTTTAATAATATATATTAGAGAGATAGAGAGAGAGATAGAGAGAGAGAGAGAGAGAGAGAGAGAGAGAGAGAGAGAGAGAGAGAGAGAGAGAGAGAGGCACATATATACATATGTCATTTATGTTGCGATTGAGGGTTCAAATCCTGTCAGCCACAGTAACAGCTATATATGTGTCTAAATAAGTATTTTATCATTTTCTATCCGTCTCTATCTAATTGTGTGTGTGTAAGATATTACATTACTTGTCAGAATAAATATTTTATTATATTCTCCAAATTTGATTCACACACTCGTTTTATACAGAAACTGAACATGACGGAGGACTGTTTCATTTAGTGGTTTTCTCAGATTCTCTGAAAGTTCCTACTTTTATAATTATCTCTGCTTATATCTGATTATTCAGCAAGGGAGATAATTAGAACATGATATTTTACTCCCCGTTTTTATTGAAAACAAATCAAATTCTTAAATTAATTTTTCGTGATATAATATTTTTTTTTGTATATGATATTTAGATTTTAATCAGAGAAAAAAAGCTGATGATTCATCGAATGTCCACTTGGCAATTAGCCATAAATCACAAAGAAAAAAAAAAAAATTGAAAACGTTATTGGGCCTTATGAAAAATTGCTCCCCATAGTTTGAAGATGGAAACTAAACTGGTTTGGCCATGTCTCAAGACCATTACGGTGAAAGAATGAAGAATACAGGACAGAAAGAAAACAAGTAGACAGGAAGAAATGATGGGAAAATATCTTTGAGTGGGCAGACTTGATTAGAAGCCAAGCATTCCAAGAGCAGATAATGGAGATACACTGCGGTACACAGGGAGCAAATCACCTGTTGCACCGTGATAGCCAGCAAAAGATTTTGCTGGGTTTCTGATGACAATTCAGATTCTTTCAGAAATTTTGAGATCAAGATTCATAATTCATATTTTTGGACATTTATTCTCACAATATTTTGGTCAATGTAACCACATGGACATGCGGCGCAAAGGATAAAGCAATAATCCTATGTGACCATCTACAAGCAAAACAAACTAAGAATGATAATAAAAAAAAATACTGAAGAATTATATCCGGTCATGGCTGACGAAACGAGAACAACCTATCTCATATTTAAGCTCATATATTTTTTCATTTCTGAATATTGTCTGAAATTGAGAGATGAATTATTTTCAACATCTACATCATAGATAAATCCACTCATAACACAATCGACACCGTGTCTATGTGTCTTTTGGTCCGACATTTACACGTTTTGTAAACGTAAAAAATACATTTCGATATCGAAATATCTTAACTTTCTTAGAAATAGGAAATATTGCATCAATACTAAATAGTTAACAAATCTTATATAAATAGAGGTTTGCTTTTATTTTATTCATGACGATAATATTGTGGGGTCTGAAAACACTTTTTAGAAAATCTTATGTAAATAGAGATGTTGTCGAAAACTTAGCTACGTCTAGAAATGGAGAATATTGCATTGGTAGTAAATAAATTTCTAACAAAGATAGCGGATGACACGTTCAGAAATTGAAACCGAAAGTTTGAGATTTTCAATCTGATGTTCTGTGAACTGAGCTTTTAAATTTTCTCATGAATATATCTTAAAACATGATCTTCAAATAAGTATAGCTTGCACGTGACGCCATATATTTACACCCTGTTTCAAAACTTTAATTCAAATATAAACAATCATAAAAATACACAAATGGTTACACATTATCAATAGTGCAATTCTGGATTTTTGAGATGAGATGTGAATGCTTGTGTTATATTGATTAATCGGACTATTATTTTCATCTTGGGTGTTATAAGCACAACGTTTCGGTCGCTGCAACCTGTGACCTTCTTCGGGTGTTGAGAACATGCTTCTTTTCCTACAAACGGTTCGAATTCTTGTAATGCAGAGCCAATCCCTTTTTTCCTTAGTAGGAAAAGAAGCATGTTCTTAACACCCAAAGAAGGTCGCAGCTTGCAGCGACCGAAACGTTGTGCTATTAACACCCAAGATGAGAATAATAGTCCGATTAATCAATAATAACACAAGCATTATCGATAGTGTTAGCAATTTTTTTACTAGCCTAAAATAATTTATTTGGCTTTAAATACATATTGGCATTAAAAATATTTACTATATGATATAGAATAGAATTTGTGCGTGTATTATATAATATATACATATATGTTAGTAGGGAAACCCGAGGTTGCCGCGGATTGAATGAGGATCAACGAATGTTTCAAACTCCTATATCTTATTGTCATTAAAATTAGTTAAATCGACCATTTTTCAATCAAATTGGTAATTGCCTACTCTAGTTGGGGACTCACTGCGGTGCAGCAGGAAGAAGTTTACATGCCTCTCCGCAGTGACTTAGTCCACAATGCATTGTAGTTTACATTGCACTGTAGAGAACCTATTATTGGTTTTATAAAATTATTTTTATATAATAACATTAATTAAAGTTTAAAGTGCAAAAGTCGGGTATCATGGTTCAATTGTGCTCTAAACAGAAACATTAATTTCGAACGTGCCTCTGTCATATCAAAGAGCCTATTGTTAATTTTATATGCTAGGCCTTTCTGCTTGTGCAGTAATAAAACTTCTCAAATGCACTTGTGACGTTAGGCTATATAAAACGTTAACTTTTGTCAAAATAGCCTGTTTCTTCTTTCATTGGATTTTTTCGATTATCGATACTGAGCAAAGACAGTCCGATGTCAAACTTATCTGAGAACACTGCCAGGCACATAAAGAACATTTGTGTGAAATTAAAAAAAAATCTGTCCAGCCGTTTCTGAGTCCATAGGGAACAAACTCACGCACATACACACACAAAATGACTTTTATATAATAGATAGATAGATAGATAGATAGATATGAGACTGTATTCCAAAATATTGGAGCATAAAAGGCCAATGTGATTGACGAACTGGAGCTCGTGGTAACGCCTACGTTGCAAGCGAGTAGCATCTGGTATCAGCTGCGAAGGATATTTCGAAATATTCTATTAATGACTGGCGGCAGGTTTATTGAAGTGAATAACAATAATATTACTAGAGACGAATATAACAATCATTTTTTAATGTTGGTAAATGCTACTCAACCTTCTTTTTCACACTGACTGATGGAGGGCTGGGAATTTTCACGATATGCTTTGGATTTATATCAGGACTTACTTCTTAGTTTGCTCAGCATCCATAAACACAGACGGTTCAGAACAGTTTTATTATTTTGATTATTCGAACTTCTGTTCTAATTTTCACCGCTAATCTCACAACATTTCACTCAATGCTACCTCTGACCTTTTTCCAGGTGTATCTTGAACTCAGAAATTTTTCTGTCGAACTCGGGAATCTGTCTGCAAGGACCCAGGGCTTAACGGATAAAGCAGTAAGTAAAATTCAATTATAAGCGATACTCCTTTGAAGGTTCAGTTGTCAGTGCAGGCGATATTAAGAATACTTCAAACTCGGTCGATTAAATAAAGGGTTCTGTTTGAAGGTCTGTACAGATTCCCGAGTTCAACAGAAAAATTAGTCATTAAGTCTGACAAGGTACACCTGAAGAAGATCGAAGGTTACATCGGCCGAAACGTTTTGAGAATAACACTCGAGATGAGAACAGTAGTCTGAATAATCCAAATAATACAGATTATCAATCCTCATCTCAAAATGAAAAAAAAAAACACACACACACACACAATAACTCTACTCATAATACAAGGAAAATAACTGATCTGGTTTTTTCGAAGTCTACTTGCATATATCAAATTCCATTTCAAAGTGGGTTGAATCGAGGAGGACCTAATTGATCCCCTGGATTTAATTTTTTTTGTGTATGTGGGAGGGGGCTTTTCTTGCTCTGGGCGACATCTCCCATTGCTATATGCTGCCACTCTCTAATGCCTGAGGGGGTTAGGATTAATTATTTTTTCAAAAAGATCATTAAATTTTCCTTTTTCTTTATTTCATTTCCGTCACACGTGTTTTCTTATCAACCTAATCACCTAGACTCTCCAATATCGGGCCAAGATCAAAGTGTAGTATCTGTTCTTCAGATGCTACACTTCAATTTCTTGTTCTCTGTTAGTGGAGGAGAAATCCTTCACGACTGAGACAATTTTAATTTTTGTTCCTTTTCTCCACATTAAAAAACGACCCTGGTGTCTAACTCTGTCCCGTGGGGAGGCATTGTGAATAGGGACTCTCCAATATCGAGCCTTTATCCGGTCTCTTTTGATTAAACTTACCCCTGACCTCAGGCATGGTTTTTTGTACAACTTGTACAATCTCTGTCAGACTTTGTCACTCCTGAAATTAGTGTCTTCTCGTTTATAAAATAACTGTTCACGTCATACCAAATTGGATACTCTGATCCAATTTTCTCTTTTTTTACTAATCATAACACTGCTGTGAATTTTTCGTCAAAATTTCAAATCACATTCCATTTAAAACATTTTCATGAATCAATTTACCCTATTGTCCATCTTACATGTTGATATGTGTTGAACGGCTTTTAGAAATGGACTTGCAAACTAACGTACATCTGACCAGATATTTATTTCCCTTTTCTCTCAAATCCATGCTTCTCACATACTTTCCTTAGCCTTCCCCTGCCAACTGATCCTGCTACTCCAACTGTTCTACATCTATTAATTCAAGAAATCTCATCTATTCTTCCGATATAACCAAACTAAGACGGTCTTCTGTTCTGCACACATTTTCCTATACCCATCAGATATAATCTTCTTCTGAACACTTTTCTTTAAACACAGAAACCTATCAAGGCCCGGAGGCCACTCAAGGATAAGGTTTAATGGGTATACATTAGTCAATGTGAATATAGCGTAGTAAACATAAGTAGTGGGTATTTTGTATATTGGTTACTTAGGGGGACGGTTCAGCAAGAAATTGTTTACATTGGACTTGAAAACAATCAAATTGCAGTGGGCTGGAAAGCAGGCAATCAGAACAGAGTTCTACAGGCGTGCAGTTCTAAGAAAGAAGCTTTGTTCATGGAATCTATATTTAGGTTTAGGCACAGATAAAGAGTGGGGGGAATTATTGATAATGTTTTCAGCTAGACGAGTGTTTTTCATGAAAGTTTGGCGAGGGGGCACCATAGATTGAAGCTCAACTGAGCATTTGCCATGAAAATAATGATAAAGCAGAGAAAGGCTTGCAACATCTTTTCTGTGGGAAAGAGGTTGCAGGGGAGAGAAAAGGGCATCCCCCACTAAGCTACAAAGTCTATTTTGAACTCTGTCAAGGCAGGATAAGCTGCTTCTAGCAGCTCCTGCCCAGAGGTGGCAACAGTACTCCATCGTTGGCCATACCTGGCTTTTATATAGGTAGAGAATTGCATCAGGAGTGAGATATCTACTGGAGTGGTAGAAGGATCCCACTATTATTCCAGTGACTTTGGCAATGGATTTGATATACATGTTCCATTTCAGGTCAGGAGTAAAGGTCAAGCCCAGAAGCTTGTCAAAACATGAGGCCTCCCCAAGACGAGAGCCATTCATTTCAACTGATGCCAGATTGGCATTAGAGCGTAGATGGTGTAGAGATAGAAGCTTGGTTTTAGATACATTAAAAGTAACCAGCCACCTCTTCCCTCACTGTACCACATGCTCAAGATCAGAGGAGAGAGAATCAGAGAAAACTTGGTCATTTACGGTCTTTGATGTGCTACCATAGATTGTAGTGCTGTCAGCATAAATATCTATGAATGATGTAAGGATGTGATGTGGAAGATCATTTATGTAGATCAGGAAGAGAGTTGGCCCCAGGATGAACCTCTGAGGGACTCCAGCATTAATACTGTAAGCTTCTGATTTCTGCCCATCAACCATTACTCTTATGAACATATCACAGAGAAATGATTTAATAATTGAGAAGACATTTCCAACTATACCAAAGCTGGAGATCTTGTGAAGTAGTCTTTTATGCCATACCTTATCAAAGGCCTTAGATATGTCAAGAGCGATTGCCCTAGAGGGGAAGCCTCTGTTGAGAGATTCGCTAATCCTGTGAGATATAACTGTAAGCACGTATGCTGTAAATCGGGCAGAATGGAAACCATGTCACTAAGAAGGCTTTTTTTTTCTGAGATGGTTGACTACTCTATTTAACACAACTTCCAGCAGCTTACTCATGATGCACAGAAGACTTATTAGTCTGTACTGAGAGGGAGATGAGCGATCACCTGAATTCTTAAATACAGAGCATACTGATGAGATTTTCCAAGGTGATGGGAAACATTTCTCCTTAAGACAATGCTTAAATAAGTTTGTAAGTATGGGCGCTAGTTCTTGTTGAAGCTTTTTGAGCACTATCATTGGAATGATGTCAGGGCCAGTTGCTTTACTGGAATCAAGGTTTTTGATTAGCTTAGCAACATCATGTACAGATATTTGTATGTCGCATAGCATGTTTTCAGCTACATGAGGAAATACTGGAGGTTGGCGGCCTGAGTCATAAAGGGTAGAATTAGCTGCAACGATCTTGGCAAAGAATTTGGCTTTATCTGATGCTGATGAGATTACCTCAGGTCCATTGATACTAGTTGGGATAGAGCACACGTTTCTGTTCAGGATTCTGTTTGCTATTTGCCAAAACTGATGGGACCCTAACCGCTGCTCAGCTACTTTGGACTTGACGGACTGAGCATACAACTCTCTCGCATTCTTTATTACTTTTTTACAGTGGTTGCTGGTGGATCTGAAGGCAGCTTTAGTCTCAGTACATCTATTACGTTGGAAGCAATCGAAAAAGTGATTACTCTGTGCAATGGCAGCAGCACATTCTGGAGAGAACCACGGCTGGCTGTTAGGTTTTTGATGGAACTTTTCCGAGAGTATGAAACGATCTATAACTACAATTCGGCAGGTCTGATACTATAGAGGACATATTGTTTTTAAACATGAAACGCAGATGTAGATCTGATATAAATATGCGGAAGCTATCCCAGTCAGCCATTGAGTATCGATATACTGTACGATGGAGAGGTACGTCTGAGGACCTATTACATTTTGTTTTTATCTTAACTGATACAACAGAGTGGTCGGAATATCCCAGTGGAGACAGAACAGAGGAAGAACATAGGGCAAGTTGTGAGAAAAAGGTCTAGGAGACTTGCATACTGGCCGTCAATGTTGGGGAAACGGGTCGGTTTATCAACAATCCGTGTGAGGTCATAAGCAATGAACTTCCTAAATCTAAGCGTTTCTTTAAGACTTGCATAACACATTGATCATATCATTATTACATTATTTATTCTACATGCAACGCATGTCCTCAACCCTGACTAGCCAGATTTCACTTTCATACATCATCACACTGTGCACACATGTCTGGCAGACTCTTTCTTTTGTCAACAGTAGTGATGCACTACTGGTTAGTTATAACAGAATTTACCCAAACTTAATCCATCCATTCTAGTTCTTGCAATCACACCAGAACCAATTTCTCCCTGTCATCCAATGTCCTTAATTCTATAGGAAGAAAGCATCTTTAGTGGATAGGTTTTATCATAAGTGAACCTAGCTTATAATACCATGCAGATAATAGGGAGTATCTCTGGGTAAGAGTGAGAGATAATGATAGTGAGAGTGAGTTGAGAGATTGCTAAAGATGTACGGCATAATCACGTTGACACACTGGTTCACATTGATCACTGAAGTTAAGCAATACTGAGCGTGGCCAGTGCCAAATGGGTGACTATTTGGGAATACCAGGCGCTGTATGTCGGTACCTGCCCGCAAGAGCTGCAAAACCTAACATCATCATCTCCCCTAACGGGGATATACATGTGACTGGAGACCGCTTGTGAATTTTGTACTCCCATGAAACTTCCTTCTTTGACAGAAACTGGTTTAACCCGCCATGGGCGAGTGTCGTTTCAGTACAATGCAGTAAAGATGTCTTGAGGATGAGTTCATTTGCAAATATTTCAGCTGTGCAATTTGAAATGTCTTTTTGTTGGAATATTCCACTAATATTTTCTTTACCAATATCGAAGCTATATTTTAGCCTTTACTATATATAACCTTTTAATGGGCTTTGCTTGTTTCATGATTCCTTGGATATTGGTTCTATTTTGTTTATTATCAATCGAGGTTTTTGGAATTTCCTTAACGTTGCTCATTAGTTTCTGATCACACTTGTGCTTTCTGTGTTAATTACACTATTTTGAAAAGGTGGACGTTATCAGCATGCATTCTGAAGCAATATTGTGTAATGCATTAATAAAAAAAAATATGATGTCGCTTTCAGGTTTAAATCGCTTTCAGGTACCAGTTTGGATCAACATTAATTTTCAAAAGGTTTCATTGAGATGTTTATTTTCAAAAAGATGGTAGATTTTCTATATAATAAAGCAATCTTGATTTTTCCTCTGAGTCTACAGTTTCAATAGGAAAATAAACCAATATTTCCTATAGAAATTTGTCACAATCTGCACATACAGCATTTCTTACAATATGTTTCGGAAACTACTAATATATATATATATATATATATATATATATATATATATATATATGTATATATATATATATATGTATATATATATATATATATATATATGTATATATATATATATATATATATGTATATATATATATATATATGTATATATATATATATATGTATATATATATATATATATGTATATATATATATATATGTATATATATATATATATATGTATATATATATATATATATATATATGTATATATATATATATATATATATATATATATATATATAGCTTTTAATAGCATAATATATATACTTTTTTTAGTGTATATATACGATAAAGATGTTTAAATTGTAAGATCTATTTATGCTCAATAAACATGGATCGCACTTTCGAAGCATATATATGATTTGTAAACAATTCAAGTACCACAAGTTTATTTAAATCACATTCATATCATTCATTCTAGTACGAATTACACATGTTTCGTTGAATGGTATACCAGACAACTCATCAGAGACCCATATAAATCCATAAGAGAAGAAAACTGAACGTGATTTAAATATACTTGTGGCATTTAAATTTTTTGAAATTATATATATACTAGCATGGGCGCCCGGCGTTTCCCGGGTGTTTGGAGGTGTATGCTGAGCAAAAAAAATAAATAAATAAAAATAAAATAAAAAAAACGGTGAATTTTTTAAATTTGACCCCTATTATGACCCCTTAAAATTTATTGTTTTGGGCTCAAATCAAGTTATAAAGTTAGATCCATTTCCAAGGAACATATATATAAAATTTCAAGTGTGTAGACCCAAAATTGTGTAGAGTTCTCAAAAGTCAAATCCTTGAACTTTGACCCCTTAACAACCAAATTTCTGGCTGAAAACCGATCACGTAGATTTTCCCAAATCTCAGTACCCTGTATGTCAAATTTCGAGTCTGTAGAATGAAATTTAACAGAGTTATTGCGAAGGAAAGTGTACACAGACACACAGACACGTTCACTTTTATAGATATATAGATAGATAGACTAGCATGGGTGCCCGGCGTTGCCCGGGTATTTTGATGTGTCTGTTGAGCAAAAAAAAAAAAGCGGTCAATTTTTTAAACTTTAACCCCTATTATGACCCCTAGCATTTATTGTTTTGGGCTCAAATCAAGTTATTAAGTTAGATCCATGTCCAAGGAACCTATATCTAAAATCTCAAGTGTTTAGACCCAAAATTGTCGGAGGAGTTTGGTAGAGTTCTCAAAAGTCAAATCGTTGAACTTTGACCCCTTATCAGTCAAATTTCTTGCCGAAAACCGATCACATAGATTTTTCCAAATCTCAGTACACTGTATATCAAATTTCAAGTCTGTAGACTAAAAATTGACAGAGTTATTGCGTAGGAAAATGTACACAGACACAGACAGACACACAGACACGTTCACTTTTATAGATATACTAGCATGGGTGCCCGGCGTTTCCCGGGTGTTTGGAGGTGTATGTTGAGCAAAAACAAAAAAAAAGCGGTCAATTTTTTTAAACTTTGACCTCTATTATGACCCCTTAATATTTATTGATTTGGGCTCAAATCAAGTTATTAAGTTAGATCCATGTTCAAGGAAACTGTATCTAAAATTTCAAGTGTGTAGTCCCTAAATTGTTGGAGGAATTTGGTAGAGTTCTCAAAGGTCAAATCGTTGAACTTTGACCCCTTAATCGCCAAATTTCTGGCCAAACACCGATCACATCGATTTTTCCAAATCTCAGTACCCTGTATATCAACTTTCGAGTCTATAGACTAAAAATTGACAGAGTTATTGCGTAGGGAAATGTACACAGACACAGACACACACACACAGACCGACACTTTCACTTATATATATATATATATATATATATATATATATGCATAACTACTTCATTTACTCATATAAAATTAATATACGAAAGTATAAATTTATGCTTAAACTAAGTATTTACTTCAAAAGTGATCAATACATAGGTAGAGCTAGTTAGTAATTTATAAAATATATATGGCGATTAAGCTACACTGAATATTCCGCGTTTCATCTACTCTAGGATTCTAAGCCTGAAGAGTCCTAGAGTGGATGAAACGTGGAATATTAAGTGTAGCTTAATCGCCATATATATTTTATAACTTACTATATATATATATATATATATATATATATATATATATATATATATATATATATATATAAATTTTATAATATGATGAAAAGGTATCCATTTTTACTTAGGTCTTCTTGAACTCTTGATTGTGTCACATGAGGTCAAGTCTAATGTGTTTTTGTACAATAACCATTTCTTTTTCTTTTATTATGATAATTCGAACTACTTTTCTCATTCTGAGTGCTATTTTCACAACATTTCAGTCCATGTAATCTCCGACCTTCTTCAGGTGTCTCGTGTCGAACTCTGGAATGTTCCTGTTGAACTCAGGAATCTGCACGGACTTGAGGCATAGTGGACAAAGTTCTGGGTAAAATTCAGTTGTAAGTTACACTTTTCTAGAGTTTGATGGTTTAATTCTCATTGTGGGCGGCACTCAAAACACAATTGTGAATTACTTAGGAGTTCCACTCAGTCATGGTTGACGGAACGAGAGCATGCTACTTCCATGGATTAAATAAAGGGTCCCATTCGAAATTCCTTGTAGATTAATGAATTCTGACAGAAAGATTCCCAAGTTCAACAAGGTACGCCTGAAGAAAGTCGGAGGTTACATCAACCGAAACTTTGTGAAAATAACACTCAAGATGAGAACCATAGTCTGAATAATCCAAATAATACAAATGATCACTTCTCATCTAAAAAAAAATCAGAAAAATAATAGTTGTCTTTTGTGTATTAGGGTTTCAACAAGTCCTCAGTTATCCCACACAACATAGTGACCATCGAAGTTTTCTTTTCAAAAGAAAAGCTTGCGATAATCATTGCATGAGGTTATTTATTTCTGTTTCATTGTGTACTAGATAAAATGAATACATGGTAATAATTTTGCTATGTCGAGTGTTATTTTTAATGACGATTAGTGAGACACTTAACACCTTTTCTGATTCTTCGGTTGAGTAGTTGAATATTTAATTTTTTGAGTAAAAAATAAGTTATAGAAGACACAATAAAGCAGAGGCGTAACGGATAAACACAAACTAAAGCAAAATAAGACATGAGCTATACAGAGATTCACCTTTTATTTATACAATGTATATGTATATATGTATATGCTTATTAATATACTTTTATAACATGCGTCAGTGTGGTCTAATAAACGTATTGTATGATATAATATTTCGGGAAATATTTCCTTCCTCAGATATGCGTTCAAATGCACGTTGGAACACGTTGAACATATCTTAGAAATGGAAATATTCCTGAAACATCATGTCATACGTCACTTCCATTAGGCTACACTGACACAAGTAAGAAATGTTATAAAAGTATAAGATAAAGTATACATAAAAACATACATACATATATATTGTATTAATAAGAAGTGAATCGGCATAGCTAATTGCACCGTGATGTGTCATAACTAGGGTTATGACAAGAGAATATTCTTATTGTTTTGGCTCTCGAGTATATATCCGACACAGTTAGACACAGTTAATCAATCGAGAACCACACCAGTCTATCTAAAAACATATAAGATAATTACTGATATATACTCGAGAGTCAAAATAGTAAAAAGAATATTCTCTTGTCATAGCCCCAGTCATAATTTACTTCAGTCTGTGTCTATACACCTCTGGATTGTATTGCTTTTTCTTTTTATAAATTACCTTTACATAAACATTAAACAATACTTCAAACAAACTACATTAACCTCTGATTTAGCTTTTGATTGTGGCTGGATTATTATTAGGGCATACTCTTTTCATTGTTTGCCTCTCGAATGTATATACGTTGATATCTTATATGCTTTTATAGAGAGTGATGTGGTTCTTGGTTGATTAACTGTGTCTAACTTTGTCGGATATATATTCGAGAG
Source organism: Euprymna scolopes (assembly GCF_053919585.1). NCBI lineage: Eukaryota > Metazoa > Mollusca > Cephalopoda > Sepiida > Sepiolidae > Euprymna > Euprymna scolopes. Next base: position 65,266,548 of record NC_136497.1, read on the forward strand.
TCAAAATAATGAAAAGAACATGCTGTTGTCACAGCCCTAATTATTATCCTCCAAATATGCTTCTGTTAAATATATTATGAATGATTTGAAGTCTGTAATGAGGCGTTACGGTTCACAAAGGCAAATTTCATACCTCTTGTGTTGCAATGTTAATGAATTAAGCAACCATAATTTGGGTTGGGTTTAAAGGTTTTGTTATGCTTTAATAAGGTGTTATGGGGTTTACTGTCATTTTCATTGGCTGGTGTTATTTTAAGTTTTGGTTAGGTGTATCGGTTCTTTTAGATTACATTTTATTTTGATTGTTGTATTATTGGTTGCGGTACACGAGAGATTTTTAAGATTTAATTTGATCGATTTAAATTTCATTTGAGATGTTTGATTCATTTTATGTCTTTTTTTAGGTGGCGGGGGGAGGGAGGCTCTTTATTTGTAGAGTTACTTTTACTGAATAAAGCAGTTATAGGTGGTTTTTAGTTCATGGACGTTTTGTGGTTTCAAATGTCGTTTTTGGACGAGGAGCGTATAGGTCCTAGTGTCTTTGTTCGGTTTGGGGGTGAATAAATATATTCATTTTTTTTTTAAAGATTTTAATTCAATTTCTAATGTCTTCGGTTAAGAATGCAAATTTATTGAGTTCTGCGTGTTCGTATTTATACTATTTGATTTTTATTGTATTAGCGTGCGTGTTTATTGGTAAATTTCCAGGATGTGATTCCATATTTCTTCTAGGAAGTTTATATTCCTTTTGTATTTAATTTTGTTCATATGTTTTTTGCTTTATCCATGTTTGGCGCCGAGTCAAATATACGCAATGATTTTCTTCACGTTTGGTGCATTGAAATTCAAGGTGTTCAATACTGCTGCATCTTGATCGTCTGAAGGCCTTCATGCTCTGATCTCTCTAGTGACCGAGTTTTGGGCAGTTCTGACATCAGAACTAGTCTGGGCATGTGCGTCTACTCGTTGGAATTTATATATTCAACGTTGGCATGTGTAAGTTTAATAGACGCAGTGAATGTTAATACGTAAGGGTTCGTTTGTTTATGTTTTTTTTTGTATATTGATGCACACCCTTTGTCAAAAGTGACACTAAACAATTATGATTCGTCAGTGTTCACACTTGCTATTTATCTACATATATTGCGAATCATTTTCATATAAAATCATAGAATTACATATACAAATTATTATTATTAATTTTTATGATCTAAAAACTCTCACCATTGCTTATTTTCGGATATATTTCAGGCAGTGGCGTAAGTTTGAGATGGTTGTCTGACTTGCTATTTGCTTTTTCGCATAGCTTGCAATGGATTCGTCCAGAACCTAGAAAAAGGCACATGCTGTACTTACTAACGTTTGTATAACAAGATATAAACACACACACACACACACACACACACACACACACACACATATATATATATATATATATATATATATATATATATATATATATATATATATACATACTAGAAGAGAGACCCGCCGTTGTCCGGGATTGAATGAGGATCAACAAAGGATCCACACTTCCATTACATTTATTGTCATCGCAATCAGTGAAATCGCTCACTTTTTCAATCAAATCGATTAATTACCTGATTTATTCAGGAACCCGCCGTGATGCACCAAGAGGAAGCTTACATGCCTTCCCACAGTAACTTAGTCCACAATAGGTTTTAGTCTACATTGCACTGTAGAGAATCTACTGTTGATTTTATGAAATTATTTTATATCATGGCTTTAATTACAGTTTAAAATGCAAATATAAAGTACTAATGGCTCGAATGTACTCTTAACATTCATTTTGAACGCGCACCTGTCTTATCGAAGAACCTACCGATATTTATTTTATACGATGGACTCTTCTGCTTGTGCAGTGATAAAACTTCTTAAATGCACTTGTGATATTAGACTGAATAAAAGTGTTCACTTTGGTCAAAATCAAACTGTTCGTGCTTTAATCTGATTTTCATCAGATGCATTCAAATACAAAACTTATATAAGAACACTCCCAGACGCATAAAGTACATTTCTCTGAAATTTCATTAAAATTGGCCCACTGTTTTAGGAGTTCATAGGGAACGAACTTACACACACAGACAAAGTGCCTTTCATATATAAGTAATAGATATGGAAATACAGATTGGTCTTTATTATTGGAAGATCTATAATATTTCGAGTTTTTAAGTGACTTCTAAAGTGAATGTAGATAGAAGTTTCGTTCCATGCTTTTGGTGGAAAAAAGATTTTTTAATTTTAATGTTGTAAAATTTTCTTAATATTTTTCTACTTGTCTGCTACTTTTGTGGCTTGATTTAACAGGATTTCATTTCTTAGTTTTTAAAATTAATGTAAATACTTGTAGATACTATATTTTTCCAAGAATAACTTCACTATAGCTATTATCGGTATATTATATGTAGCTGTCTATTTCATAGCACAGGTAGTAATAATAATATAGTAATAGTATAGTAATAAAAATAGTGATGGCGTTGAGTCAAATTTAGGCAAGGATTTTCTTCACATTTGGTGCATTCAAATTTAAGGTGTTCAATATCACTGCATCTTGATCGTCTGAAAGTCTCCATGCAGTGATCTCTCTAATATTGCAATGTTGGAGTGCTTCAGAAGACTGCTTTGTTGGGAACTGCCAAAATATTGCAAAAAGTACTGGAGGCCTGAGAAAAGAACATGCTGATAGCCTATGGTTATTTGTTGTTGCTTGCCTCCTTGGTACGGGACTCTGAAAGATGGTTGGGGATATTCATTTGCTTTAGCATCTCAGAGATACAAAGATGGTACATTCAGTCTAAAAATGTTTATGATTTTTCTTTCCTTGACTCCTGCAAGATCTAGAATTGTCAATGATGATGCACAACGCGTTCAAATTGACCCTTGCCATATCGTGATTAATATTATGATTATTGTTTAGCGTTTTTGTTAGGTATAGTATTGTATTTTGTTTCTTTATTTTGTTATTGCTGTATGCTGGTACTAAGGCTTGATATGATTAGGCAATTTATAAGGATTGGATCTCTTTGATGATGTCATCTGTTCTTTCAGGCTTGTTGCAATTGCTTCATATGACGTTGGTTTCCTCATTTTATATCGTGCATCATATGAACTAATCTTTCCATTCCAATAGTTAGCTAGTCATGAGAGACGCAAACGGAAAGAAAAATAGAAAAAGGAAGAGTGTTTGATTCATAGACGGAAGAGAAAAAAGAAAGGAACTTTACGCTCATTGTAGGCGGGATTTCCTTCCATGCTTACCTACATACCTATACTACATACCTATATATATATATATATATATATATATATATATATATATATATATATAGACCACTCACTCCCACAGGCAAGTGATTGTTGTCCTTGCACAATAGACACTTCCATTTTCCAATAATATATATATATATATATATATATATATATATATATATATATATATATATATATATATATATATAGTGAATAAATGACAAAAGACTATATTCCAAAATAGCATAATGGAAACATACTATAAGGTATTTACAGCTTCTCTTCCAATTTTCGGATTTTAATCATGTCAATTTTCGGATTTTAATCATGTCAATTTTCGGATTTTAATCGTGTAAAAATGCACTTTATATCCTTTTGACAGATTGATGGTTGCTATTTCTTCTAATGAGTTAAGAGCAAAATAGATTCATTAATTGATATAATAATTAAGTGAGTGATTTTGCGCCACGAAACATATACTGTCAAGAATTGTAAATCTCAACTGAATTAAAGGAATAAATTATAAGATGGTCAACATCATGAACTTTGGAATATAGTCTTTTGTCATTTATTCACTATACTGCTCTGTCATTACATTGAGATTCTTAAATAAGGATTGATATATATATATTATAAGGAAGTAAAATATATTTCCACAGATATATATATATATATATATATATATATATATATATATATATATATATATATATATGAATGGAAATTTTGAATTAAATCATGTAAGTTCACAACAAAAAATATTGTTTGACAAGGAATAGAAAAAATTAAAAATTTTTCCTCCACCCATGGCTTTTCAATGAATGGCTCATCTCATCAAAGGAAATATTATTAGAAAAACAGATGTAGGTAGTTATACATTGTGCTTATTAGCACATGAATTGAAGCTAAATCTAAAATGATCATATGAAAAGGATATTCCATGGTTGACTGAATGAGGATACAGGAACAGCAATGAATACTGGTATATTCCAGACTGAATTGTAGGTATTTTAATGTATATTCCAGGCTAAAAGGTGAAATGCTTGAAGTTCAAAGACATGTATATGAAGTAATCCACAATGTTCACTGTGGTAAAATCCTTTGAAAATTCCTTTGACTCAATATTTGTGCAGGCCTAATACAGGAATAGTTTAACTGAAAATATTTTCAGGTACTATTGTTGCATGCGTGTGTTATCTTTATATCTACTGAGTCTGTATAACTGCGTCTAATAAATGTAGGTGTACGTGTGTCTTTTTGTGCGTGCTATTCTTTCGTGTGTGTGGCTGTTCATGATGGCCTCTTTTAAATCGTCTAATGGATATTTATTAGTTCTCTCTATCGTGCGTGCGTACACATCATTTCAAGTATTTACACAATTTATATACACATGGATATAATTTGGCATACACACGCACAATGGAGTGTTCTTTGACTTTTTTGGTTGTGTTCTAAGCATATGCACGTGTGTAAGATGTATATATATATATATATATATATATATATATATATATATATATATATATATATATATATATATTATATAAATTAATGAAAACAAAGGGATGTAGTGTTTACCTGATATGCACAATGGTAAACTTCAAACTAATATAAATAACAGTATTTATATATAGAAAATTTAATCCCAACCAAATTAAAAGAAAGCTCAATACGCAATAGTGAGTAGAGCTTATTATAAGAGAAAGAAAATTAAAACTGTAAGTTGAACTTTACAATCAAAATTTATTGTTCGACTGAATACTCCAAAAAACAATTTACAAAGTCCTTATTCTGCAGAGTTTCAAAGAATGCTATTCTTGTTATTCTTCTCATCAAAGGACATAAAGAAATCAGCGAGTTATATTTGTAGCAATGCTAGAATTTGCTAGTTAAGGCATTAAGTGAAATCGCAATTTATTATAGTTATAAATTGCCAAATAAAATAGTGAAAAAATGTTGGATATGTAAAAAAAAATTATATGTAAAATAAACCGCGTATAATATTTCAGCTTGCATGGAAATCCTCTCAAGTTGATCCAAAATGCAAAATAGTTCTTTAGAGAAAATGGATTCCTAAAATAAGTCCAGTGTAACGATGCATATAATCCGATTGGAAAGCTTTCAAAACAGCTGAAATAATGAAAATTGTTTTTTTCCCGGGCAGTGCAGTAGCCCAAAGAGAAGTCTGTCCCCAGTCAAATGAGACCTAATAGTAAAAAGAGAGAAAACCAGTATGAGAACCTTCATCATCGGCTTAATTAGAAAAAGCTGATGATGAAGGTTCTCATATTGGAGTATTCGGTCGAACAATAAATTTTGATTGCAAAGTTCAACTTACAGCTTTAATTTTCTTTCTCTTAAAGGGAAAATTATTTCCAACTAGCATTTAGGTAAAAATGCACTTCCGTAAATTCATTCAAGGCGTATCGCAAAAATAAAAACAAATAACATATACGTAAATCGCGATATATCAGAACAGTCAGTGAGGTGGACAAGGGGTAAGGGTTTAGGCTTCTTACCAAGGAGTCCTGAATTCGAATCTCGCTAGATTCAGCCACTCTGATGAGTCGTAGACGACGAAACACGTGTCAGTGGATAATATATTTTAAAAGTAATATATATGTCGCTCCCCATGTGGGGGTACCAAATTGGTTAAAGGAAAAATTATTCCCAACTCGCATTTAGGTAAAAATGCACTTCCGTAAATAATTGAATTCATTCAAAGCATATTGCAAAAACAAAAACAAACACACACACACACACACACACATATATACATATATATATATATATATATATATATATATATATATATATATATATACACTGTGTAAGCAAAAACAAAACTTCAAAACAAAGTGTTGGTGGCAACAAAAAGTGTATTTCAATTTACGTTACAATTGTTTCCATGTCCAGTTCAACAATTTCAAGCATTATGTAGTTTGAAAATTTTCAAAACCAGCATTTCTTCAGACTTTATGAATAAGCACACTTTTGGCAATGGAGCATTTTTTTTGAAGAGAAGGAAGGAATGGGAATCCCTAGCTAGAAAGGCATGCGAGAAACATCTACCTTTGTTGCGGTTACGGAAAATCCCATTTAAATATTAATATATCGCCTAATTTTCGTATCCTTATTTAAGAGCAGAGTCATGACAAGTTGCTACAGGGAGCTCTAAGCCATTTAAAAGAATTTTTTTAATTATTTTTTTTTATTATATATCCCATTCGTTGGGTTCCTAAATTAGATCTTGTTATTTCTTTGTTACCCAATACTTAATTTAAAAAACTTTTTAAAAATTTTTGTTTCGATATTATGGCCAGAGATAGTAGAACTGTTAGTACGCATGTATTAAAATGATGAATACAGTTGTCAAATGCCAGACCAAAAAAGGCATTTGATACTATGTAACCTACATGAAATGCATGTTGATTTCAAACACAAATATCTTAATATCAAGGAGGAGTTTTCCAAATTTTCTGATGTGCATCCAAAGAATCTCGGTAATGAAGCACTGTAGGATACAGGGTACAATATTATTTGCTCCAATGAAAACTTTGGACTTCGTCTTGCATAAGAAAGTGATCGTTTTCAGCAAAGTCTTCTAGAACAAAAACAAAGATTCTCTTTCTTTTTATTAAATTGCTAGATACGAGTGTGTTGTGAAATGGTGGATTGTGCGAAGAGATGATGAATTTCATTTTAGTCAATGGAACACAACTCAGTGTGCCACGTTAAGTATCTGTTCAGCAATATATGAGGAATACAAAGATTTGTTGATTCCGATAGAACATTGAAGCATTTTTCATTGTGTTGTACTTCTGATGACACAGCATTTGTGTATCAAACCCAGACAATGACGGTTCCCTACATTCGTGCATTGCTACCCCATGTCAATAAAACCTCTTACTTCAGTGATGGCTGCATAGGTCATTACAAAAATTATAAAAACATTATGTCTGCATAAACAGAACTTTTGGATTGACACATAGTGGGTTTTCTTTGTAACAAGCAATGGAAAATCTTTTTTGCGATGCAATTGGTGGTTCAATAAATGACACGCAACTAAACAGTCGCTTCAACGTCCTCTGAATGATCAGATCCCGGATTATAAAGCTATGCTAGAAGTCTGCCTAAAAATTTCTGTTCTTTGATATCAGTATGAAAGCTATGAAGGAAGTAAGAAAATCTTTTATGATCAGATTTGCAAGGAAAGACACAATATCGGAATCAGAAGCAGTCGCCATTTTGTTCCGTTGTCAACATCGGACATTGATCATAAGCAGTCCAGTGAGGATGAATCATATACCAACACCCAGGACTTTAATTTACTATAAATTTTTGAGATCGCTGATATTTTACAAATGCGGTATGTAACGTGTTTATAATTCTTTCTGGTGGATCAGCATTGCGAATGAAATTAATGAAGAAGCTGATGTAATCGTCAAATTCATGCATCCTCATCGATCATGCAAGACATCCCATTGGTTGTAAATTGATAATGGTTTGTTCTGATCAAGAATATTCTTTGCATTGTTTCTCCGACAACACATACAGGAAAAACATACAAAATAACTGATGAAGAGTATGAGAAAATGATTTCTGCATTTAAATGTTATAAAGAAGATAACCGTATGTAGATAATTATGTTCCGTGTTGGTTTTGTTAAGCCCACTTCTATCGTAAATACCTGTATCTGATCACTATGAGACTATTTAACTTTTACTTTTAAAAATTTCTTTCAATATGAATCTTATATAAATTTAGATGGTTTTCTCCCAACTGCATCTCACATATTCAAAGTAGTTGATTCGCCCAATACGGTATTTCTGAACCCTAGGAAAAAATACTTAATTTTGAATAGGCAATGTTAAATGAACAAAATAACTTCTTACCAATTTTGGTTCACAGGTACTTCATAGTTACTGCATGAATGTCCAAAAGAAAAAAAAAAATTGTACCATCTCAGTCACATTATTTTATTTTTTTACCATATGTGCAAATTCTTTAAAAATCTGATAAAATTACATAGACGTTAGGACGACACAAGAATACAATACAAAGGGAGTAACTCTTTACCTCTTGGGGCAAAGTTGTCTCTCTTGTCTCAGTCCAAGACTTTAAATTCTCGTAACTTCTCACGAGATTAACGACATGAAGTCGGAGAGTGAGGGAAAGCAGAGTGACTTTCAAAATGGTGGAATGAACATAACTATTAACCTTTTTATGTATTATATTTTATTTGTCCTTTGTTTGTTTGTCTTCACAATAAATGTGTATAATCAAGCAACCGTGAGTAATTATGTTTATTGTTCCTAATTTTTCATGTGATTTTTCCTTCACCATGTGCCACACACACACACACACACACACACACACACACACACACACGAAGGCTGGACAACCTTCGGTAAGATGTTTCATCTTATATTAATGATAACGCACCTCACTATATAACAGCAGGCTTCATTTCTGAGAAAATGTCAGGCCATTCTTGGATTCCTCGCATCAAAAAAACTTACCCGAGGGAATTTTTATTACGATCAAACTGAAATTATTCAAGAATATGCAATTATTAAAATCTTATTTATGCAAAACGGAAAATGCTTAGAGTTACATGCTAAAATTTGAGAATTTGTTTTTAAGTTTTTTTTTTTTTTTTTTTTTTTTTTACACAGTGATCACCACTTATCAAGGCCCGGAAGCCACTCAGGGATAAGGGTTATTGCAAGTACATTACGTTAGTGAGGAGATTTGCTGAAATGTTTACTTAAGGGGGAGGTTCATTAGGAATTTGTTAACGTTGGACTTGAAGACATCCAAGTTGTAGTCCAGAGGGAAGCAGGCAGACGGAACAGAGTTCCACAGGCGTGCAGTTCTAAGAAAGAAGCTTTGTTCATGGAATCTGCGTTTTGATTTAGGCACAGATATAGAGTGGAGGAAATTTTTCACAGTGGATTCAGCTAGACGGGTGTTTTTCGTGAAAGATTGGCGAGGGGGGACCAGAGATTGGAGTTCAGACGAGCATCTGCCATGGAAATAACGATAAAACAAGGACAGGCTCGCAACGTCTCTTCTGTGGGAGAGAGGTTGCAGGGTAGAGAAAAGGGCATCCCCCACTAAGCCACGAAGTCTATTTTGTACTCTGTCAAGGCAGGATAGGCTGTTTTTAGCAGCTCCTGCCCAGATATGGCAACAGTATTCCATCCTTGGACGTAGTTTCTTTTCTTATTATGTATGTCTTTATTGTTCGCCTAAAAGTGGGAAGGGGAGTTTTGCCTTGCTGCAAACATAAACCACTGGCAAATATGGCAGTATTTCAGAGTGTTGGATTTTTTATTTCAACAAATAATCGCTAAAAGTATTAACTGTAGATCATGATGTAGAGGCAAAAAAACACAGACCGATACATAAGAAATGGTCACACAATTTTAATACATAAATTTAATTTTGCTTTCTAAAAATTAACTCAATTCATAGATTATCTAAAGGGAAAGACCATAGCAAAAATAATGACGCGGTGTATATATAAAAAATATTTTGGGCACTTGTGCATTATAAGTGGATATCTGTAAAAATCAAAATAATGCATTTTAAATAAAAACACTAATACGTACTTATGTGTCAAGTCAAAAGTAGTAGAAAAATGATTGTGTAGAATTATTTTTACAGAAAAGAAAACGTAGATATCCTCGATCCACCTTTTTCGAATTTGAAATAGCAGAATTTAACAGAAACAATGCAGCCGATTCAGTATCAAATAAATCGGTTGTATAATTTCGTTTTTAAAGTCTTACCACTGAGGCATTACATAAGTATTATTCTTTGAGACGTATAGAAAGTTTTTTTTAGAAGCGGCGAACTTTAAATTAAAATAAATCATGGGAAGAATATTTTAATAATACAAATATGTGGTTTATTCCAAAGATTTTCAGCATTTATAATTGAAATACAATCTCAGGCACTGCATCTTGCGCATGTCGCATAATCTAGAGGTCAATGTTCACAAACACTATGCATTAAATTAGGCTGTATTTAGCCAATAACACATAGAATGTTGTCTTCCAAATGGTCTTTTGTGTCTGGTTTATTACGGTAGATATGGGACTTCAAATATCCCGAAAGAAATTAATCTAATGGAGTTAACTCGCATGGACGAGGTAGCCATTGTCAGGTCAATTTCGCGAAATTATTCGGTCATCAAATGTTTCTCTCAGTAATTTGTAAACGCTGCTTGGATAGCTGTCTTTTCATAATGAATTGCCAAACCAAGCTGAACTCAAAATAACCGATAGTTGGCAAATTTGCGATTAAAGAAAATAGAGTTGTCAAAGTTTGCAACCTCTAAAAAAACAGGGAATGTCATTTTTCATCCAATATACCTCTTAATATTTGTTTTGACATTACACCTCACCTGTTCTGCGCGCTCTTAGTGAAAGAGAAATTCTTATAGACTGAGGCAAGTTTTATTCTTGTTCTAATTCAGAGTTCCTCTTTTCATGTGAGTTGCATTTTACCTGCATTAAAAACCGAACTCTACTGTTGTAGGGAGGAAAGTAAACATGAACTAACATATTTGAAATAGGAGGTAAAATTTAAACAACAAAGAGAACCATATATATAGTCTTGGAAATTTTTTTAAAACTATAAAAAAGAATGTCCTTCGTTGGAAAATTATTTTGTCAGTAAGTCAATTAATTTCCTGCATCGCTGAATCGTTTTACTAACATGAACTAACAAAACTGTCAATGTTCTTAAAGGGATAATCAGTTGTTTACCATGAAACACTGTTTCGGGGATTTAAAAGCAAAGCAGTATATTAAATCATGGCTCCCCAACAGTGTTGATTAAACATCACCTCCTTTAAAACACATGAACAAAAATATTTTTGATACTAGATGTAGTTTTTTTTTTCCTCCAGGTAAATTAGGCTAACCAATTCGTATCATTTAAAAAGTATTCCTTTCCTGCGTCACACACACACACACACACACACACACACACACACACACACACACACACACACACACACACACACACACACATTATTTGTGTTTCCTTTCCGAAAAATAAATGTGTGTTTAACTCTTGCTAAATGTTTCTCAACATACTTTATTGAACCTATGTACTTATATATATATATATATATATATATATATATATATATATATATATATATATATATATACATCAGGGATACTGGACGTTGTCCGAGATTGAATGATGATAAACAAATTTTCCACCCTCCCACACTTTTATTGTCATCAAAGTCGGTGAACTCACCTACTTTTTAATCAAATCGATTGATTGCCTGCTCTAGTTAATGACCCACTGTGGTGTACCGGGAGGAAGCTTCGCATAACTCCCCACAGTAACTTAATTCACAATACACTGCAGTCTATATTGCACTGTAGAGAACTACTGTTGATTTTATAAAATTATCTGTAAATAATGGCTTCACTTTATGCAAAAGTCAAGTATCATAGTTCAATTCGGCTATAAACAGAAACATTAATTTCGAACGCGCTGTTAATGTTATGAAATAAATTTTACATAATAACTTGAATTAAAGTTAAACTTACGAAAGTCAAGTATCATAGTTCAATTGCGCTCTAAAAAGAAACAATCATTTCCAACGTGCACCTGTTTTATAAAAGGATCTGCAGTTGATTTTATAGGCTGAGACTTTCTGCTTGTGTGGTGATAAAACTTCTTAAAGGCATTTGTGATGTTAGGTTACATAAAAGTGTTGACTTTAGTCAAAATTGGACTTCCTTCTTTAATCAGATTTTTCGATTATCGATTTTCGATACTTATCAGACGCATTCTGATACAAAACTTACGTAAAAACACTCCCAGACGGATCGAGTATTTTCGTGTGAAATTTCCAAAAAATTGACAGCTGTTTTTGAGTCCATAGGGAATTCACTCATTCACCTACATAGACAAAGTTCCTTTATGTAAAAGTAGATATATAGTCAAGTTTCATTAATTTTGATAAATTTACTCTCAAATTAGTTTTTGGCTGTTTTCAACGACCCCCCCCTTCATTTGTTCAAATTTTTCATTCAAGAATTTTCAATGTGAAGAAAGAAAAATAATTGGAAAAGTTAGCAAAAAAGTAGAAACTTTTTCTTTATTTCCTGGTGTTTTATTTAACCGCAGTGAGGAGTTTCTTCGACCAAGAAAATAACCATTTTGGCGGAAGAGAAAGCCAAGGAGTAATCAGTCAGATAGAGAGGGGTGGAGGTGGGTGGAGTGTGAGATGTTGCAAAAAATTGATTAATAGATTAATTTCAAGACCTAATTAATTCGTTGTTCAAATTAAACAAAGGATTGTTGGAGGGAGGTTGATGAAATAGAGTTGCAAAAGATATAAATAAAAAAAATCAATAATGACAAAAGTATAAAATGCGGACAAGAAAAGACAGGAGAAGGTAAGTGAAAGAGGACAGAGAGAGAGAGAGAGAAAGAGAGAGAGAGGAGAGAGACAGGGAGACAGAGCGAGGGAGAGGGAGAGAGGGAGGGAGAGTAAAATGGGGGGGAGTAAAGGAATGTGTGAAAGATTAAGGCATTTGATAAAGATATAAACAAAGAAGGGGGCTAAAACATGAGAGAAGGATCAAAAGGGGAGAAAGAGAAATTAAAAGAGAAGATAAAAAGAGATTAAAACAAGAGAGAGAGAGAGAGAGAGAGAGAGAGAGAGAGAGAGAGAGAGAGAGAGAGAGAGAGAGAGAGAAATTAAAACAAGAGAGAAAGATTAGGACGCCAAGGATGGAAAGATACAAACGTGAGAGAGGGCGCGAGAGAGAGAGAGAGAGAGAGAGAGAGAGAGAGAGAGAGAGAGAGAGAGAGAGAGAGAGAGAGGGGGGGAGCCTCGAAGAGTGCAGAAGGAGATTCGAAAAGGAGAGAAACTGATTCGAATAGAAGAAATAGATTCGAAGAGAGAAGAGAGATTCAAATAAAGGAAAGAGGGATGTTGAGAAAGGATAGGGATGCAGAGAGGGGAGAGGAATTCGAGGAGAAGAGAGAAATTCGAAAAGAAGAGAGATTTCGAAGAGGACTGAACGAGAAAGAAAAATTCGAACAGGAGAGAGAGAATAGGAGAAACATTCGAAAAGGAGAGAGAAATTTTGGCAGGAGAGAGGGATTCGATTAGGAGAGATTCGAACAGGAGAGATAAATTCGAACAAGAGAAAGGGATTCGAACAAGAGAGAGAGAGAGAAAGAGAGATATTCGACCAAGAGAGAGATTCGAACAGGAGAGAGATAGAAAAATTCGAACAGAGGAGAGAGATAGAGAGATTCGAACAGGAGAGGGATATAGAGATTAGAAATGAATATAGGAGAGAGATATTTGGATATGTAAGAAATATTAAGATATGATAGGATAGGATATGAGAGAGAGAGAGAGAGAGAGAGAGAGAGAGAGAGAGAGAGAGAGAGAGAAATTACGGCAGAAGTGAGATCACTGAAGAGCAGAGGTGAATGGGAGAAAGAGGCACGAAAGAGAATGTCATTTGGTGATTCAAGTATTAAATCTAGAAATTTAAATTATGTTAATCTTGACACAATTAAGAAGCGGAGAGATGTAAATAACAAGGTTTTACTTTCTATTTTTACCGTAGGGAAAACGAATGCTAACAGTCAACCATTAGCCTCTCTTGATTCCAGAGAATTTCTATGAGGATACGTTGTAAATAATGAAAGTTAGCATTGAACAGTTGAGGTTACGACATGACGATCATCTCACACGGATATAGATTTGTATACAAAACGGGAAAAATATTAGTAAAAAAAAAATAATAAAATCTAATAAAAAAAGAACGAAATTTATAATAACATATATCAGCAAAAAATAATAAAAATATTAATCTCTCTCTCTCTCTCTCTCTCTCTCTCTCTCTATATATATATATATATATATATATATATATATATATATATATATATATATATATACACATATATGTATATAAATATATACGTTTTATTTTTTATTACCGTATCTTTCTGTTAAGTTACATTATTGTTTCAGTTACCAGACCGTTTTTTTTTTGGCCGTCTGTAGCTTCCTCAGACTTTTACAGAAATGTTCGTTATGATGGAATCATAACAGAAAGATACGATCATAAAAAATAAAAAGCATATTTGCTCTACAACAGTATTGAGCACTCCCTTCAGTTTTTAATAATTAACATTTCTACTATATATATATATGTATGTATATATATATATATATATATATATATGTGTGTGTGTGTGTGTGTGTGTGTGTGTGTGTATATATATATAAGATTGTTTGAATTTTTATTTATTTTTTTTATTAGCGATTAATTTCTTAATTTCGCTCCCTGAGCGATTTCTCTTATCATAAGAAAGGAGTTATTTGCCCTTTGTTTACATTTTTCTTCGTCCAAATCTTAGGACGTTTTTTTTTTTTTTTACTTTTTTTTATTATTTAAATATTAATTAATTAATAATTACAACGTGAATAAAAGTAAGTCTACTAAGTAAATTACTTTTATGCACGTAGTAATTATTAATAAATAATTAATATTTAAATAATATATATATATATATATTTATATATATATTAACAAAATGATCTCGATCTTTCCCTTGTCACAACAGTTTTGATATGAAAATAACCAAACACTTCTCCGACAAATCTTTCGCACTCATCCCTTATAGCATTCCCTGATGTGTGTTCTACGAAAGAATGCATGCATTTCATTCGCGTTTAAAAATTATTACATTTAATCCAAACAAAATACCTCCCTCAATCACGTAGTCCTACGCAGAGAGTAGAAAACAGTCTCACTCTCTATACATTAAGTCCTCACACAAACCTCACATCACCGGGTTACAATATTAACAGGTATATTTGCTTTCGCTCGATCGTTATTGTTTTCTATACATCCTCCAACTACTTATAACACATTACAACAGAATAAAGACAGAAATAATAGGCACTCCCTCCAATTCAACAGGGTTGTTTGCCTCATGTTCTTATTCGCAGAATAACAGATAATCTTATTGTTTGGTTTTCAGTACAGACCTTACCATATCCTTTTCATTCTAAGGAAAAAAAAATCTCTCCAACTGTTTTTCCCCGAGAAACACATATCTATTTCTGTTGAGTTGTTTGGTGGACTTCCACTATTCAATGAAATACGTGTAAGACGTACTCCATAAACATATAAATAAAATACTATAAGTTTGAATTAAATATATCTTTTAGTTTTGTAATAATAACAGATATATATATATATACAGATATATATATATATATATATATATATATATATATATATATATATATATATATATATACACATATATATATATATATATATATATATATATAGGGTGACCCCACCAAAAAAACGGGCCCCAACTCTAATTAGGCCCCGTTTCTTAGTGTTTTGTCTGAATGAAATGAAATTTTGGTCATAACTAATTTATTATATTCAAAACATCACATCAAAACACTAGGGTTTTGGCCTTTTTTCTCCGTTCTACAGCATATGTTCTAGATGACCTCCATTTAGCTTTTGCTTTTTGGGGGTCACCCTGTATATATATATATATATATATATATATATACATATATATATATATATATATATATATATATATAAACAGAATGTGAGAGAGTATATATAATTATTTCCACAGCCCACAAGAGCCATGCCAGCCAACGAACCGGAAGTCTAAGACTCGAGTTTCGCCCTCATTTGGGCTCATCAGTCAGGCATATCCGCACCCGGATTTGAAACCTGAGCCTCCTGCATACGAGGCAAGCACTCTACCAATTGAGCAAACGCCCCAGGCTGCGGCGTTCTTTGGGCTGTGGAAATAATTATATATAATCTCTCACATTCTGAAAATTCTATAACAAAAATGGCTCGCTAGGGTTAGCTCTGCTGGATGGCGTCGTCCTTTCGAGCTCAAAATCCGTACTGGTGAGACATCGGCTTGGGGTTCAGTTGGTTGGATGACCACGTCCCTTGTCAAGATGATTGATTTCGTCGCGGTTTGCTTGATCTGTGTTGGTTAATAGAATTTCTTGTGTGCGGTGCGTTTTTCCATCTCTCTAGATAATCCTTATCTCTAGGAATTGTAAATAAAACGCTAACAAATGAACACAAAAAATTAATAAATATCCCACTTACATTACTATCATTCTCTACCTCCCTATATGCCTCTACCTCTTGTTCTATCATTCTCTCTCTCTCTCTCACTCTCTACCTTCTTTCTATCCATCTTTCTCCACCCCTCTCTCTCTACTTCTACCTTTCTCTCTCTTTCTACTTAAAGATCACATCTGATTAATTCCTATTTTAGTTATGAAAATATTTTTAACAAGTGAATACAAAACAAAATAAATAAATACCCCATTTAAATTACTATCTTTCACTTTTCAATCAGTAAATAATATATCTGATTAACTTGTATTCTAGTCAGTGAACTAATCCGTTATTAATAAAAAGCAAATCCAGAACATAAATAACCGATTAACATTTTTTTACAGAAAATATACGCGTATCCGTTATTAAACTAAAACTCGCTTTCACTCTCTGTTCCTCTCCCCATTTTTATTGCACCCCTCACTTTTTTAAAAATATGTCTTCGTGTTCGCTTCTTTCGATTTGGCTTCAGTTACCGATGAGAGAGAGAGAGAGAGAGAAAGAGAGAGAGAGAGAGGGGGGGGGGTAAACACCATGCGACACAAGCAGAGAGAATAAGAGTACTTGCTGCTAGGACTCAGGGTTAGTGGTAGAGTTTTCTGTTGCTGAAAACCGTTAATAATAATTTGCAAAATAAAATTTCGTCACTTAATCTACATTCCCGGGCAACAGCGCACCCCGGGTAGGCTAGTTAATGTAATCACTATTATAACAAAATCTCTTCTGATCCGAGAAAAAGAAATGGTTACATCATCCTATCACTCAAGAAAGTACCTCACACCCGGCACAATCTTTTACCGCTATACACGCTAAGATGGAGTACTGTTGCCACATCTGGGGAGGTGCCACTCAAAGCACTTTTTCAGGGCAATCTAGTGGTGCGATGTCGTCTTCTCTTCTCTTCCCTACAACCTCTTTCTCAGAGAAGTGATGTTCTAGTCTTTATCATTATTTTTATAGTTTGGGCTCGACTGAATTCTAATATATGGTTCCCTTGCACTGTAAAACATTCGCACAAAAAAAAAAAAAAAAAAAGTTACAATTTTCTTTTCGTCCCCTGTGTATCTGGAGTTTCTAAAAATTACCTGTCTGTGGAACATAGTGCCATGGGGCTGCTTCCGGCATGACTTCAAGTTTTCAAGTCTAATGTTAACAAATTCTTGTTGGACTGTCCTCCCAAGTATTCAAATTTTGCCCTGTTTAAACCATCGTCTCGAATACTCATGGTGTTTGTCTGACCTGACAAACTCTAACACTTATCCTCGAATGGCCTTTGAGTCTTAATAAGCGATTTCTTATTAGAACAAGAAAAAATACTCATGAACTTGAAATGTATAAGTCCTACTGATGATGTCAGAGAAAGTATGTTCATGTTAACATGGGAAACAACAATAAACTGCATGCAAGGAAGAACACAACTGCCGGTGAGGGTTGGAGATATGTGATGCATGGAGAGAAACGATGTAGGAATCATATGATGAGTGTGTGATTTCACTCTTAAAGACTCGGAACAAATGAGCTCAAAGGAAGATAAAAGGACATTTCACAAAGCAAGGCAAAGGAAAACATGGGACGACGTGTTTAAGATGGACTTGAGAGAAGGAGGGATAAGTAAAGACCTTGCCAGGAATAAGTAAGTTAAAAATCAACTCCTGAAAGCCACCGAACATATGCCACCATGTAAAACGGACGCTAAACAGATGATGATAAAAATGATGAGAATAATGATAATGATTCCTCAATAATTAAAAATAATCTTTTCTCTTTTTCAAACAATTAAATTTAAAATGGACAAAGTTAAAATGTTTACTGGTTGGGCTGATAGGATTTGATTAAAAAAAAAACAAAACAAACTGTGTCATTTCAATCAGTTTTTGATTAATCAAATGTCACTAAGGTAAGACATTGTAATTCTACCTATATTAAAGTGATTTTTTTTAAAGGGTAAAATTCTAATGTTTTACCTTAGTGACGTCAGATTAATCACCAATCATCATTTTTACTGATCAAGATAAGGCGATTTGACATTAAAAACAATTCATTTAAAACGAGTAAAATTAGTATGTTCATATTAATGACATCAGAAAAATCACAAATAACCATCCCTTCGGATCAGGATGAAACAATTTGATTTTTAAATAATTAATTTAAAAATGAGTGAAATTAAAATGTTTTACCTTAGTGACATCAGATTAATCACCACTCCTCATCAATTTTGGTTGGATGACACAGCTCATATTTAAAACAATATATTTAAAAATGAGTAAAATTAGAATGTTTTACCTTAGTGACATCGTTAACGCTTGGGATGACACAAATTGATTTTCAAAACAATTCATTTAAAAATGAGTAACACTACAGTGTTTTATCTTGGTGTCATCAGATTAATCACCACTCATCAGAGAGATCAGAAGACAAGATTGAATTTTTAAAACAATTCATTTCAAAAGGGGTAAAATTAGAATGACTTATTTTAGTGCAAACAATTAAATCAGGGATCTGGACAATACCTTTATTATTTTTAAAACAATTCATAATAAAAAGGATAATATAAGAATGTCTTACCTTACTGACATACGATTATATTTTACTGATACGAGGCCATTGGATTTTTAATAAAATTCACATTAAAATAGGAAGAATTACACTGTTTTACCTTAGTGAGGTCTAATTAATAAAACACAGATTACAATTACACAGTTTGATTTAAAAAAATAATTTATTTTAAAATGGGTATAATTACAAATTTTCGTCTTACTGACATCAGATTAATCACCACTACTTACACAGATGAAATGACCTTTAATTGATTTTTAATGAAATTCATTTTACAATGAGCAAAATTATGATGTTTTACCTTAGCGACTAATCAGATAACACAAATTGAATTTTAATAAAATTACATTTAAAATAGGTGAAATTACAATGTTTTACCTTATTGACATTAGAAAAATCACCACTGCTTACACTGATCGGATGACCAAAATTGATTTTGAAAACAATTTATTTTAAAATGGGTAAAATAAAAATGTTTTACCTTAGTGACATCAGATTAATAACTACTACTGACACGGGTCAGATGACAAAAATTGATTTTTAATAAAATTCATTTAAACATGAGTAAAATTACTATGTTTTACCTTCGCGACGCCAGACTAATAACCACTGCTTCAAGTGATCAGATAAACAAAATTATTTAACAAAAAATTATTTTTAAATGAGTGAAATTAAAATGTTTTACCTTAGTGACTTCAGACTAATCCTGACTGCTTACATTGATAAGAGGACACAAATTGATCTCAATATAAATAAAATGAACTCATTTTCCCCGTGTGATTTTGACCTTAATAGGATTAAAAATCAAGATATTTCATGCAAATATAATATGCACAAACGGCAGAACAATATCTGAGGTGTGTTATAGGCTTATTATTTCTCAAATTCCTCGATAATCTTAGATTTCTATACTTTTTCTGCTGAGAAGTCACGGCCAAAATCAGTTAAGATCAATGGAAGTGGTAAAATATTTTCTCTCTAATAAATTCCTCCTCCCCCTGCCACCACTTAACACCGTTTGGGGATCGTTCACAAGGAACAGTTGAGAAGAGAACACCGGTTTGGCTTCGTAGTTCTTTCATGTGAAGTTATTTAAAAATAAGTATATTTACAATGATTTACCTTAGTGACATCAGACTCATCACCACTACTTATATTGATCAGAAGACACCAATTGATTTTTAATAAAATTCATTTTAAAATAAGTATATTTACAATGATTGACATTAGTGACATCAGACTCATCGCAACTACTTATACTGATAAGAAGACACAAATTGATTTTTAATAAAATTCATTTTAAAACAAGTATATTTACAATGATTTATTTTAGTGACATAAGACTCATCAAAACTACTTATACTGATAAAAAGACACAAATTGATTTTTAATAAAATTCCTTTTCAAATAAGTATGTTTACAATGATTTACCTTAGTGACATCAGACTCATCACAACTACTTATACTGATCAGAACACAAAAATTGATTTTTAATAAAATTCATTTTAACATACGTATATTTACAATGATTTACCTAAGTGACATCAGACTCGTAAAACCTACTTATACTGATCAGAACACAAAAATTGATTTTTAATAAAATTCATTTTAACATACGTATATTTACAATGATTTACCTAAGTGACATCAGACTTGTAAAACCTACTTATACTGATCAGAAGACACAAATTGATTTTTAATAACATTCATTTTAAAATAAGGATATTTACAATGATTGACCTTAGTACAATCAGACACATCACAACTACTTATACTGATCAGAATACACAAATTGATTTTTAATAAAATTCATTTTCAAATAAGGATATTTACAATGATTTACCTTAGTGACATCAGACACATCACCACTACTTATACTGATCAGATGACACAAATTGATTTTTAATAAAGTTCATTTTCAATAAGTATATGTACAATGATTTACCTTAGAAATATCAGACACATCACCACTACTTATACTTATAAGAAGACACAGATTGATTTTTAATAAAAATCATTTTAAAATTAGTATATTTACAATGATTAACCTTAGTGACATCGGACTCGTCACAACTACTTATACACTGATCAGAAGACACGAATTGATTTTTAATAAAATTCATTTGCAAATAAGTATATTTACAATGATTGACCTAAGTGATATCAGACTCGTCACACCTACTCACACTGATCGGAAGACACAAACATATTTTGGATAAAATTCATTTTAAAATAAGTATATTTACTATGATTTACCTTAGTGACATCAGACTCGTCACACCTTGTACTGATCAGAAGACACAAATTGATTTTTAATAAAATTCATTTTAAAATAAGTATATTTTCAATGAGTTACCTTAGTGACATCAGACACATCACAAATAACTGATCAGAAGATACAAATTTATTTTTAATAAAATTCATTTTAAAATAAGTATATTTGCAATGACTTACCTTAGTGACATCAGACTCGTCACACCTTCTTCTGATCAGAAGACACAAATTGATTTTTAATAAAATTCATTCTAAAATAAGTATATTTACAATGATTTACCTTAGTGACATCAGACTCGTCACACCTTCTTCTACTGATCAGAACACAAACATCTATTTTTAATAAAATTCATTTTAAAATTAGTATATTTACAATGATATACCTTTGTGATATCAGACTTATCACAACTACTTATACTGATCGGATGGCACAAATTGATTTTTACTAAAATTCATTTTAAAATAAGTATATTTACAATCATTTACCTTAGTGACATCAGACTCGCCTCACCTATTTACTGATCAGAAGACACAAATTGATGGTTAATAAAATTCATTTGAAAACAAGTATATTTTCAATGCGTTACATTACTGACATCAGAGTCATCACAAACTTATCAGAAGACACCAACATATTTTTAATAAAATTAATTTTTAAATAAGTATATTTTCAATGAGTTACCTTAGTGACATCAGACTCATCGCAACTACTAAACTGATCAGTAGACACAAATTGATTTTTAGTTGGTTGGTTGGTTGTTTTTGTTTTACGGCATAAAATTTTTTTAATAGAATATATTTGTTGTTTTCACGTCAGTTTCTATTTAACCCATAGTTGGGACCTAAACAGGTACTACCACTCTGGGTCAGAGTTGACCTGAGAGCAATGGACATTAAAGCGTGGCTCCAAACTCCCCAAAGCCTACAAGCTGGAGCCTCACCACTGGATATAGGTTAAGGTCATATCAAGGCACCCCATTGAGGGAATTTTACCCTCTGCAGGGAGGCAGTCGGCGTATTCTAATGCCCCACCGACAGAGCCGAAATAGTTTTTAATAAAATTCATTTTAAAATAAATATATTTTCAATGATTTACCTTAGTGACATCAGACTCGTCACACCTAATAAGAAGACACAAGCAAATTTGTAATAAAATTCATTTTAAAATATGGCTAATTCCTTAGTGACATAAGACTAATCACAACTACTTAGAACAGCAATTGATTGTTAATAACATTCATTTTAAAATAAGTATATTTACAATGATTTACGTTAGTGACATCAGACTCATCACAACTACTTATAACAGCAAATGATTTGAAATAAAATTCATTTTAAAATAAGTACATTTATAATGATTTATCTTAGTGACATCAGACACATCACAACTACTTATCAGACAGAAGACAGAAATTGATTTTTAATAAAAGTCATTTAAAAATCAGTATATTTACAATGAATGACCTTAGTGACATAATACTCATCACAATTACACATAACATAAATTGATTTTCAATCAAATTCATTTTAAAATAAGGTTATTTACAATAATTTACCTCAGTGACATCAGACTCATCACAACTACTTATACTGATCAGAAGACACAAATTTATTTTTAATAAAATATATTTAAAAATAACTATATTTAGAACTAGCGGGGGTACCCGGCGTTGTCCGAGTGTTTGTTTCCGGGACGGGGTGGGGGAGTTTTAAAAAATGTTATGGTAGGTAAGTAGGAAGGATCAAACCTGGAGTCATGAGTAAAAGTAGGAAAATAAAGTGTTAAAAAAAAAAAAAATCTGCAACGTTAACAGTTTGGCTATCAAGAAAAGACCATTCCAGTTGTTTAGGAAAAACAAAACAAAAAAAAAACGACTACGGTAGGTCGGCTCGAACGTTAAAATATAATGTGAATTGTCCAGCACGCTAACCACTACGCCACAGAGCACTGCAGCTTAGTTTAGTGATTTTAAATAACTTCACATGAAAGAACTACGAAGCCAAACCGGTGTTCTCTTCTCAATTGTTCCTTGTGAACGATCCCCAAACGGTGTTAAGTGGTGGCAGGGGGAGGAGGAATTTATAAGAGAGAAAATATTTTACCACTTCCATTGATCTTAACCGATTTTGGCCGTGACTTCTCAGCAGAAAAAGTATAGAAATCTAAGATTATCGAGGAATTTGAGAAATAATAAGCCTATAACACACCTCAGATATTGTTCTGCCGTTTGTGCATATTATATTTGAATGAAATATCTTGATTTTTAATCCTATTAAGGTCAAAATCACACGGAAAAAATGAGTTCATTTTATTTATATAGAGATTATTTACCTTAGTGACATCAGACACATCACAAGACACAAATAGATTTTTAATAAAACTCATTTTAAAATAAGTATATTTACAATGATTGACATTAGTACATCAGACTCATCACAACTACTTATACTGATCAGAAGACACGAATTGATTTTAAAAAAATTCATTTTAAAACACGTATATTTACAATGATTTACCTTAGCGACATCAGACTCATATCACAACTTCATTGATTTTAAATAAAATTCATTTTAAAAAAAGTAAATTTACTATGATTTACCTTAGTGACATAAGACTCCTCACAACTACTGATCTCATAAAAACTACTTACACTGATCAGCAGACAAAAATTTATTTTTAATAAAATTCATTTTAAAATAAGTATATTTTCAATAAGTAACCTTAGGGACATCAGAGTCATCACAACTATACTGATCAGAAGACACAAATTGATTGTTAATAAAATTCATTTTAAAATAAGTATATTTTCAATGAGTTACCTAAGTGACATCAGAGTAATCACAACTACTTATACTGATTAAAAGACCCAAATTGAGTTATAATAAATTTAATTTTACAATCAGACGAATCACAACTAACTGATCAAGACACAAATTGATGTTTAATAAAATTCATTTAAAAAAATGTATATTAACAATGATTCAGACTCGTCACAGCTATTTATACTGATCGGAAGACACAAATTGATAAGTATATTTACAATGATTTACATCAGTCACATCCGAACTACTTATACTGATCAGGAGACACAAATTTAGTTTATATAAAATTCATTTTAAAATAAGTATATTAACAATAATTTACCAAAGTTAAATCAGACTCGTAACACCTACTTATACTGACCAGAAGACACAAAATGATTTTTAATAAAATTCATTTTGAAATAAGTATATTTTAAATGATGGAGCTTAGTGACATCAGACTCATCACAACTAATACTGATCTGAAGACACAAATTGATTTTTAATAAAATTCATTTTAAAAGAAGTATATTTTAAATGATGGACCTTAGTGACATCAGACTCATCACAACTGATCAGAAGACACAATTTAATGTTTAATAAAATTCATTTAAAAATTAGTATATTTACAATGATTTACGTTAGTGACATCAGAGTCGTCACTTCTACTGATAATGATAAAGACACGAATTGATTTTTAATAATATTCTTTTTAAAACAAGTATATTTACAATGATTTTCCATAGTGATATCAGACGCCTCTCAACTACTTATACTGATCAGAAGAAAAAAATTGATTTTTTACAAAATTAATTAAAAATAGTTATATTTTCAATGACTTAACTTAGTGACATCAGACTAATCACAACTAACTGATCAGAAGACACAAATTGATTTTTAATAAAACTCATCTTAAAATAAGTATATTTCGAATGATTTATGTTAGTGACATCAGACTCATCACAACTACTTATAACCAAATTGATTTTCAATAAAATTCATTTTAAAATAAGTATATTTTCAATAATTTACCTTAGTGACATAAGAGTCATCACAACTACTTATACTGATCAGAAGACACAAATAGATTTTTAATAAAATTCATTTTAAAATAAGTATATTTACAATGATTGACCTTATTGACCTCAGACACATCACAACTACTTATACTGATACGAAGACACAACTTGATTGTTAATACAATTCATTTTAAATAAGTATATTTAAAATGATTGACCTTAGTGACATCATAGTCATAACAACTACTTATACTGATCAAAAACATAAATCGATTTATAATAAAATTCATTTTACAATAAGTATCTTTTCAATGAGTTACCTTAGTTAGATCAGACAAATCAAAACTTACTGATCAGAAGACACAAATTGATTTTCAATAAAATTCATTTTAAAATAAATATATTTCGAATGATTTACGTTAGTGACATCAGACTCGTCACACCTACTTATACTGATCAGAAGACACAACTTGATTTTTAATAAAATTCATTTTAAAATAAGTATATTTACAATGATTAACCTTAGTGACATCAGACACATCACAACTACTTATCAGAAGACACAAATTGATTTTAATAAAATTCATTTTAAAATAAGTATATTTACAATGATTGACCTTAGTGACATCAGATACATTACAACTACATACACTGACCAGAAGACACAAATAAATATTTTATAAAATTCATTTTAAAATAAGTATAGTTACAATGAATTACCTTAGTGACATCAGACTCATCACAACTACTTATAACAGATATTGATTATGAATAAAATTCATTTTAAAATAAGTATATTTTAAATTGGTTTCATTAATTACATCAGACTAATCACAACTGAGACACAAATTGATTTTCAATAAAATTCATTTTAAAATAAGTATATTTACAATGATTTACCTTAGTGACATCAGACTAATCTCAACTACATAAAACTGATCAGAAGACACAAATTGATTTTTTATAAATTTAGTTTAAAATAGGTATATTTAGAAAGATTTAGCTTAGTGAATATCAGACTCATAACAACAGGCACATTTAATAAAATTCATTTTAAAATAAGTATATTTAGAATGATTTACCTTAGTGACATCAGACTCATTTTTAGTAAAATGTATGAATTAATAAAACAATTTATACTGATCAGAAGACGCAAATTGATTTTCAATTAAATGCATTTTAAAATAAGTATATTTTTAATGAGTTACCTTAGTTACATCAGACTCGTCACACCTACTTATACTGATCAGAAGACAAAAATTGATGTTTAATAAAATTCATTTTAAAATAAGTATATTTACAATAATTTACCTTAGTTACATCAGACACATCACAACTACTTATACTGATCAGAATGTATTTTAAATTTTAAAACAAGAATATTTGCAATGATTTTCCTTAGTGATATCAGACGCCTCTCAACTACTTATACTGATTAGAAGAAAAAAATTTACTTTTTACAAAATTCATTAAAAATAGTTTTATTTTCAATGACTTACCTTAGTTACATCAGACTAATCACAGCTAACTGATCAGAAGACACAAATTGATTTTTAATAAAATTCATTTTAAAATAAGTATATTTCGAATGATTTACGTTAGTTACATCAGACTCATCACAACTACTTATACTGATACGAAGACACAACTTAATTGTTAATACAATTCATTTTAAATAAGTATATTTACAATGATTGACCTTCGTGACATCATAGTCATCACAACTACTTATACTGATAAAAAACACAAATTTATTTATAATAAATTCATTTTACAATAAGTATCTTTTCAATGAGTTACCTTAGTTAGATCAGACTAATCACAAACTTCTCAGAAGACACCAATTTATTTTTAATAAAATTCATTTTAAAATAAGTATATTTTCAATGAGTTACCTTAGTGACATCCGACTCATCACAACTACTTATACTGATCAAAAGAGATAAGTCCGAAATTGAATGAATCGAGACACATTCAAACCCCCACCACTAAATCCGTTCGCAACCAAATTTTAAACAGGTTATATAGTTGGATAGAACACCTCATTAGCTAGATTTTGAAAAAAATATTTCGAAAATTGGTTCAGTAGAAAAAAAGTTACAACAAAATATGTGGGTTCACAAACAGGAGAGTAAGTACATAAGTGACTAACGCTTTTTTTTAAATTTTGCATAACTTTTTTTGTATATAAATATTTTTTACTGCGATTTTGCCAATATGACATGTTAGCGTAACGGTTAGACTACCGGGGGTTGGTGGAAAGATTTTAGGTTCAATCCCGTGTATCGTTTTTTTTTATAATCAAACAACCGAACTTTTTTTAATAACTAATTTTTTTTTTAACCGTCCTTATGATTTTATAGCAAAAATGGTGAATTTATCGTTTAAAAATATTAGTGGATTCTATGATATACATATTCTTTGAATGAACTCAAATTTTTCGTTATCACATTTGATGAAAAATGTAGTCTCATTTTGGCAATGCGTCTGACCAATGATGCTTTTGAACCCGCGACCAGCACTGCGAGGTCATCAGCATCAGCCTGGGCATAAATATTCCTATGTTTAAACTCCTTTAAAAGAGGATTCAGCATACAGTTCCATGGTAAAGGTGATAAAATCCCACTTTGGGGGTTTCATTTAACTACTTCCCTTTTAACAATTGCCCTCAGTAGTTCTACTTGAACTGTTCTGTGCCTCACCATATACTCAATCCATCGGATGAGTACTGGTGGCACATTGAGTTCTCGTAGCGACTTGAACATACTACTGAAGGGTATGTTGTCAAAAGCTCCAACGATATCTAAAAAGACACCGAGTGCCATCTTCTTTTTTGTTAGTTTACGCTCTATACAGATAACGAATTCATGAACCGCAGTCTCGGTAGAGTCCCTGGCTCGGAACTACTGTGATTGAATGATAAATATTGTATAAATGTGTGTTTGAGAGCTAATTTTTTTTGACAATCATTAATAAATATTATAAATTTATATATTAATACAATAGCAATGCCTGGAAAAATCATGGAAAAATGCGCGCATAAAAAGTAATATTCTTAAGATTTTATTAAACCTGGAAAAGTAAAGGACAAAAAATTCAACCTGGAAAAGTAAAAAAAAAGATATTCTAGTAAAGTAAAAAATAAGAATTTTTTAGACTAAAAATATTGCAGCTAAAAATAAAATTTGAATATTGATAAATATATTTTTTATTATTTGCATATGTTGTTGTTTATTGTTGAGTTAGAAAGAATTAAATGATCCTAATTATGATATAATAAAATTATTAATTTTTATGTAAATTATAAAATTATTAATTCCATCTACTAAGTAACTAACTAATGAATAAATTTTATTCAAACAATTCTCACTACATAAATATATGCAAATAATAGGGGGGAAATAAGTTAAATCCAGCGACTGACACCATTTCTAACTACTTAACTGATCAGAAGACACAAATTGATTTTTATTTGGTTGGTTGTTTTTTTTTGTTTACGGCATATTAACCTTTTTCGTGTTATTTAATGCTGAATCCAAAGATTGAAGAAAATTATTTTTAATAGAATATATGTGTTGTTTTCACGTATATGTCTATTACACCCATAGTTGGGACCTTCACAGGTACTACCAATCTGAGTCAGAGTGGACATGGGAGCAATGGTAATCAAAGGGTTGCTCCACACTCCCCAAAGCCTACAAGCTGGGGCCTCACCACTGGATATAGTTTAAGGTCATATCCAGGACCCCCATTGACGGAATTTTACCCTCTGCAGGGAGGCAGTCGGCGTATTCTAATACCCCACCGACAGGGCCGAAATGATTAATAATAAAATTCATTTTAAAACAAGTATATTTTCAATGAGTTACCTTAGTGACATCAGAGTCACAACAACGTTTAATAAAATTAATTTTTAAAATAAGTATATTTACAATGATTTACCTTAGTGACATCAAACTCGTCACACCTAACCAGAAGACACAAATTTATTTTTAATAAAATTCATTTTAAAATAAGTATATTTACAATAATTTACATTAGTGACATCAGACTCCTCACAACTACTTATACTGATCAGAAGACACTAATTGATTTTTAGTTAAATTCATTTGAAAATAAGTATATTTACACTGATTTACCTTAGTTACGTCAGACACATCACAACTGCTTATACTGATCAAAAGAGACAAGTTAATTTTTAATAAAATTCATTTTAAAATAAGTCTATTTCCTTAGTGACATAAGACTCATAACAACTACTTATAACAGAAATTGATTTTCAATGATATTCATTTTAAAATAAGAATATTTACAATAATTAACCTTAGTGACATCAGACAAATCACAACTACTTACAAAACAAATTGATTTTTAATAAAATTCATTTAAAAATAAGTATATTTCCTTAGTTACATCAGACACATCACAACTACTTATACTGATCAGAAGACACAAATTGATTCTTAATAAAATTCATTTTACAACAATTATATTTACAATGATTTACCTGAGTGAAATCAGACACACTACAACACAATTTTATTTTTAATAAAATTCATTTTAAAATAAGTATATTTAAAATGATTTACCTTAGTTACATCAGATTCATCACAATTACTTGTAAATATGCTTATATTAAAATGAAATTTTATGATAAGTCTCATCACCACTACTTTTAATGATCAGAAGACACAAATTGATTTTTAATAAAATTCATTTTAAAGTAAGTATATTTACAATGATGTACCTTAGTTACATCAGACTTATCACAACTACTTATACTGATCAGAAGAAACAAATTTGTTCTTAATAAAATTCATTTGAAAATAAGTATATATATAATGATTTACATTAGTAGCGTCAGACTTGTCACAATTACTTATACTGCTCAGAAGACACATACTTGTTCTTAATAAAATTAATTTTACAATAATTATATTAACAATGCTTTACCGTAGTGACTTCCGACTCATCACAACTACTTATACTGATCAGAAGACACAAATTGATTTTTAATAAAATTCATTTTAAAATAAGTATATTTACAATGATTTACCTTAATGACATCAGATTATCACAACTACTGATACTTATCAGAAGACACAAACTGATGTTTAATAAAATTAACTTTAAAATAAGTATATTTTCAATGATTTACCTTAGTGACATCGGACTCATATCAACTACTAATACTGATCAGAAGACACAAATTGATTTTTAATAAAATTAATTTCAAAATAAGTATAGTGACAATGATTTACCTTTGTGACATCAGACTCATCACAACTACTGGTACTGATCAGAAGACACAAATTTATTTATAATAAAATTCATTTAAAAAAAAAATATTTACAATGATTTACCTTAGTGACATCAGACTCATCGCTACTACTTATACTGATCAGAAGACACAAATTGATTCTTAATAAAATTCATTTTAAAATAAGTATATTTACAATGAGTTACCTTAGTGACGTCAGACTTATCACAATTACTTATAGTGCTCAGAACACACAAATTAGTTCTTAATACTATTCATTTTACAATAATTATATTTACTGATCAGAAGATAATAAAATGATTTTTAATAAAATCATTTAAAAAAAGTATATTTACAATGATTTAGCTTAGTTACATCAGACTTATCACAACTAATGATACTGATCAGAAGACACAAATTGATTTTTAATAAAATTTATTTTAAAATAAGTATATTTACAATGATTTTCCGTAGTGACATAAGACTCGTCACACCTACTTATACTGATCAGAAGACACCAATTTATTTTTTTAAAAATTTACTTTAAATAACTATATTTACAATGATTTATCTTAGTGACATCAGACACATCAGAACTACTTATACGATCAGAAGACACAAATTGATTTTAAATAAAATTCCTTTTAAATAAGTATATTTACAATGATTTACCTTAGTGACATCAGACTCATCACAACTACTTATACTGATCAGAAGACACTAATTAATTTTTAATAAGATTCATTTTAAAATAAGTATATTTTCAATGAATTTCCTCAGTGAAATCAGACTAATCACAACTAACTGATCAGAAGACACTAATTGATTTTAAATTAAATTCATTTAAAAATAAGTAAATTTTCACTGAGTTACATTAGTGACATCAGACTCATTTCGACTACTTAACTTATCAGAAGACACAAATTGATTTTTTATAAAAATTAATTTTAAAATAAGTATATTTACAGTGATTTAACTTAGTGACACCAGACTCATCACAACTACTTATAACTTATCAGAAAAGACAAATCGATTTTTAATAAAATTCATTTTAAAATAAGTATATTTCGAATGATTTACGTTAGTGACATCAGACTAATCACAACTACTTATTACAGAAATTTTTTTCAAAAAAATTCATTTTAAAACAAGTATATTTACAATGATTTACCTTAGTGACATCAGACGCCTCACAATTACTTATATTTTAAATGAGTTACATTTTACTGCTTTTACTGATCTGAAGAAAAAAACTGATTTTTAATAAAATTCATTTTAAAATAAGTATATTTACTATGATTTACGTTAGTGACATCAGACTCATAACACCTACTTATCAGAAGACAGGAATTGATTTTTAATAAAATTCATTTTAAATAAGTATATTTATAATGATTTACGTTAGTGACATCAGACTCATCTCAACTACTTATAACAGAAATTGATTTTCAGTAAAATTCATTTTAAAATAAGTATATTTACAATAATTTACCTTAGTTACATCAGACTCATCTCAACTACTTAAAACTGATCAGAAGACACCAATTGATTTTTAATAAATTTATTTTAAAATAGGTATATTTAGAAAGATTTAGCTTAGTGAATATCAGACTAATAACAACAGGCACATATTGATTTTTAATACAATTCATTTTAAAATAAGTATATTTAGAATGATTTACCTTAGTGACACCAGACACATCACAACAACTTATACTGAATATATCAGAAGACACGAATTGATTTTTGAAAAAATTCTCTTTAAAAAACTATATTTACAATGATTTACTTTAGTGACATCAGACTCGTCACAACTACTTATACTGATCAGAAGAGAAAAATTGATGTTTAATAAAATTCATTTTAAAATAAGTATATATACAATGGATTACCTTAGTGACATCAGACTAATCACAACCAACTGATCAGAAGACACAAATTTATTTTTAATAAAATTCATTTAAATAAGTATATTTACAAGATTTACCTTAGTGACATCCGACTCGTCACACCTACTTATCAGAAAACACAAATTGATTTTAAATTAAATTCATTTTAGAATAAGTAAATTTTCAATGAGTTACATTAGTGACATCAGACTCATTTCGACTACTTATACTGATCAGAAGACACAAATTGATTTTTATTAAAATTATTATAAAATAAGTATATTTACAGTGATGTCAATTAGTGACATCAGACTCATCACCACTAGTTATACTGATCAGAAGACACAAATTGATTTTTAATAAAATTCAGTTTAAAACAAGTATATTTACAATGATTGACCTTAGTGACATCAGACTCCTCACAAACTTATCAGAAGACACCAATTTGTTTTTAATAAAATTAATTTAAAATTAAGTATATTTTCAATGGGTTTCCTTAGTGACATCAGAATCACAACAAAGTTTAATAAAATTCATTTTTAAATAAGTATATTTACAATGATTTACCTTAGTGACATCTGACTCGTCACACCTAACCAGAAGACACAAATTTATTTTAAATAAAATTCATTTTAAAATAAGTATATTTACAATGATTTACATTAGTGACATCAGACTCCTCACAACTACTTATACTGATCAGAAGACACAAATTAATTTTTAGTAAAATTCATTTTAAAAACAGTATATTTACACTGATCTACCTTAGTTACGTCAGACGCATCACAACTGCTTATACTGATCAAAAGAGACAAGTAAATTTTTAATAAAATTCATTTTAAAATAAGTATATTTCCTGAGTGACATCAGACACATCACAACTACTTATACTGATCAGAAGACACAAATTGATTCTTAATAAAATTCATTTTACAACAATTATATTTACAATGATTTACCTGAGTGACATAAGACACACTACAACACAATTTTATTTTTAATAAAATTCATTTTAAAATAAGTATATTTAAAATGATTTACCTTAGTAACATCAGACTCATCACAACTACTTGTAAATATGCTTATATTAAAATGAAATTTTATGATAAGTCTCATCACCACTACTTTTAATGATCAGAAGACACGACTTGATTTTTAATAAAATTCATTTTAAAGTAAGTATATTTACAATGATGTACCTTAGTTACATCAGACTTATCACAACAACTTATACTGATCAGAAGACACAAATTTGTTCTTAATAAAATTCATTTGAAAATAAGTATATATACAATGATGTACCTCAGTTACATCAGACTTATCACAACTACTTATACTGATCAGAAGACACAAATTGATTTTAATTAAAGTTCATTTTAAAATAAGTATATTTACAATGATTTACCTTAGTGAGAAGACACAAACTGATTTTTAATAAAATTAATTTTAAAATAAGTATATTTTCAATGATTTACCTTAGTGACATCAGACTCATCACAACTACTAATACTGATCAGAAGACACAAATTGGTTTTTAATAAAATTCATTTCAAAATAAGAATATTTACAATTATTTACCTTAGTGACATCAGACTCATCACAACTACTAATACTGATCAGAAGACACAAATTCATTTTTAATAAAATTCATTTCAAAATAAGAATATTTACAATTATTTACCTTAGTGACATCAGACTCATCACAACTACTAATACTGATCAGAAGACAAAAATGGATTTTTAATAAAATTCATTTCAAAATAAGAATATTTACAATTATTTACCTTAGTGACATCAGACTCATCACAACTACTAATACTGATCAGAAGACACAAATTGATTTTTAATAAAATTCATGTCAGAATAAGAACATTTACAATAACTTACCTTAGTGACATCAGACACATCACAACTACTGGTACTGATCAGAAGACACAAATTGATTTATAATAAAATTCATTTAAAAAAAGTATATTTACAATGATTTACGTTTGTGACATCAGACTCATCGCTACTACTTATACTGATCAGAAGACACAAATGTATTCTTAATATAATTCATTTGAAAATAAGTATATTTACAATGAGTTACCTTAGTGACGTCAGACTTATAACAATTACTTATAGTGCTCAGAAGACACAAATTTGTTCTTAATAAAATTAATTTTACAATAATTATATTTACTGATCAGAAGATACAAATTGATTTTTAATAAAATTCATTAAAAAAAAGTATATTTACAATGATTTTCCGTAGTTACATAAGACTCATCACACCTACTTATACTGATCAGAAGACACAAATTTATTAAAAAAAAAATTTACTTTAAATAACTATATTTACAATGATTTAACTTAGTGACATCAGACGCCTCAAAACTACTTAAGATAAAAATTGATGTTTAATAAAATTCATTTTTAAATAAGTATATTTACAATGATTTACCTTAGTGACATCAGACTCATCACAACTACTTATACTGATCAGAAGACACTAATTAATTTTTAATAAAATTCATTTTTAAATAAGTATATTTTAAATGAGTTACTTTAGTGACATCAGACTAATCACAACTAACTGATCAGAAGACACTAATTGATTTTAAATTAAATTCATTTTAAAATAAGTAAATTTTCACTGAGTTACATTAGTGACATCAGACTCATTTCGACTACTTAACTTATCAGAAGACACAAATTGATTTTTATTAAAATAAGTATATTTACAGTGATGTAACTTAGTGACATCAGACTCATCACAACTACTTATAACTTATCAAAAGAGACAAATTGGTTTTTAAAAACATTCATTTAAAAATAAGTATATGTACAATTATTTACCTTAGTGACATTAGACTCATCACAACTACTTATAACTGATCAGAAGACACAAATTGATTTTTAATAAAACTCATTTTAAAACAAGTATATTTACAATGATTGACCTTAGTGACATCAGACTCATCACAAACGTATCAGAAGACACCAATTTATTTTTAATAAAATTCATTTTAAAATAAGTATATTTTCAATGAGTTACTTTAGTGACATCAGACTCATCACAACTACTTCAGAAGACACAAATTGATTTTTAGTTGGTTGGTTGTTTTTTTTGTTTTACGGCATATCAACCCTTTTCGTGTTATTTAATGCTGAATCCAAAGATTGAAGAAAATTATTATTGTTGTTTGCACGTCAGTGTCTATTACACCCAGAGTTGGGACCTTCACAGGTACTACCACTCTGGGTCAGAGTGGACCTGGGAGCAATGGTAATTGAAGGGTTGCTCCACACTCCCCAAAGCCTACAAGCTGGGGCCTCACCACTGGATATGATTTAAGGTCATATCCAGGACCCCCATTGAGGGACTTTTACTCTCTGCAGGGAGGCAGTCAGCGTATTCTAATACCCCACCGAGCCGAAATGATTAATAATAAAATTCATTTTAAAATAAGTATATTTTTAATGAGTTACCTTAGTGACATCAGATTCATAACAACTAACTTATCAGAAGACACAAAATAATGTTTAATAAAATTCATTTTACAATAAGTATAGTTACAATGAGTTACTATAGTAACATCAGAGTAATCACAACTACTTATACTGATCAGAAGACACAAATTGATTTTTAATAAAATTAATTTTAAAATAAGTATATTTACAATGATTTACCTTAGTGATATCAGACTCATCACAACTAATTCATTTAAAAATAAGTATGTTTACAATGACTTACCTTAGTGTCATCTGACTCATCACAACTACTTATAACTGATCAGAAAGCCCAAATTGATTTTTAAGAAAAGTCATTTTAAAAGAAGTATATTTACAATGTTTTACCTTAGTTACATCAGACTCATCACAACTACTTATAACTGATTAGAAGACACAAATATATTTTTAATGAAATTTATTTTTAAGTAAGAATATTTACAATGATTGACCTTAGTGACATCAGACTCATCACAACTCGTATAAAAACACAAATTGATTTTTAATAAAATTCATTTTAAATTGATTTTTTATAAAATTCATTTTTAAATAAGTATATCTACAATGATTTAACTTAGTTACATCAGACTCATCACAACTCCTTATAACTGATCAGAAGACACAAATTGATTTTTAATAAAATTTATTTTACAATAATTATATTTATAATGATTTACCTTAGTGACATCAGACTCATCACAACTACTTAAGATAACAGAAATTGAGTTTTTATAATATCAATTTTAAAATGGGTAAAATTAAAATATTGTATCTCAGTGACATCAGACTTATCCCCACTACTTACACTGATCACATGAGAATAATTGATTTTCATTAAATTCATTTTTAAATGGCCAAAAGTATAAATTATATAGTATTTATCCTTAGCGGCATCAGACAAATCACCACTACTTATTCTGCTCAGATTACACAAGTTGATTTTTAATAACATTTTTTTGAAATGAGTAAATTCATAATGTTTTACATTAGTGACATCAGACTAATCCGCACCACTGATACTGATCAGATGACAAAAATTGATTTTTAATCAAATTTATTTGAAAATCAGGAAAATTATAATGTTTATCTGAGATACATAAGACTAATTCCCACTAGGAATCCTGACCAGAGTACAAAAATTGATTTTTAATAAAATTCATTATAAAATGAGAATATGTAAATTTTTTTACCTTAGTGACATCAGACTAATCCCAACTACTATTGATCAGATAGGAAAAATTTAATATTAATAAAAATTCATTTTAAAATTGGGAAAATTATAATGTTAAACTTTACTGACACCAGACTAATCCCCACTACTGATAACGATTAAATGACACAAAATGATTTTTATTATATCTTTTTTAAAATGGGTAAAATAATAATGTTTTATCTTAGTGACATCAGACTAATCACCACTACTTACACTGATCAAATGACACAAGTTGAATAAAATTTATTGGAAAATCGGTACATTAATAATGTTTTACCTTACCGACATCGGAAAATCTTATACTGATCAGATGAGAAACATCTATTTTTAATAAAATTTATTTGAAAATTTGTAAATTAATAATGACAAATCTGAGTTACACAAATTCGGAAAATTATAATGTTTAACTTTATTGGAACAAGACTAATCCCCACTACTGATACTGATCAAATGAGAAAAATTGATTTTTAATAAAATTCATTTTAAAATTGGGAAAATTATAATGTTTTACCTTATTGACATCAGACTAATCACCACTACTAATAGTGATCTGATGACTAGTTGATTTTTAATAAAATTCATTTTAAAAGAAGTATATTTACAATGATTTATGTTAGTGACATCGGACTCATCGCCACTACTTATACTGATTCAAAGACACAAATTGATTCTTAATAAAATTCATTTGAAAATAAGTATGTTTACAATGATTTACCTTAGTGACATCAGATTCATCGCCACTACTTATCAGAAGAGACAAATTGATTTTTAATAAAATTTATTTCAAAATAAGAATATTTACTATGATTTACTTTAGTGACATCAGACTCATCACAACTACTTATACTGATCAGAAGACACAAATTGATTTTTAATAAAATTCATTCTACAATAATTATATTTACAATGATTTACCTTAGTGACATCAGTCTCATCACACCTACTTATACTGATCAGAAGACACAAATTGATTTTTAATAAAATTCATTCTAAAAAAAGTATATTTACAATAATTTACCTCAGTGACATCAGACTAATCACAACTACTTATAACTGATCAGAAGACACAAATTGATTTTTAATAAAATTCATTTTAAAATATGTATATTTACAATTACTACCTTAGTTACATCAGACTCATCACCACTACTTATAACTGATCAGAAAGCCCAAATTGATTTTTAATAAAATTCATTTTAAAATATATTTACAATGACTACCTTAGTGACATCAGACTCATCACAACTACTTATAACTGATCAGAAAGCCCAAATTGATTTTTAAGAAAAGTCATTTTAAAATAAGTATATTTAAAATGACTTACCTTAGTTACATCAGACTCGTCACAACTACTTATACTGATCAGAAAACACAAATTGATTATTAATAAAATTCATTTTAAAATAAGTATATTTACAATGATTTACCTTAGTGACATCAGACTACTCACAACTACTTATACTACTGATCAGAAGACACACATTGATTTATCAGACTCATAACTTATCCTGATCAGAAAACACTAATAAGATAACAGAAATTGATTTTTCATAATATCAATTTTAAAATGGGTAAAATTAAAATATTGTATCTTAGTGACATCAGACTAATCCCCACTATTTACACTGATCAGATGAGAATAATTGATTTTCATTAAATTCATTTTTAAATGGGCAAAAGTATAATTTTTTATGCAAGTTACATCAGACTAATCCGCACTACTGATACTGATCTGATGGCAAAAATTTATTCTAAATAAAAATTCATTTTAAAATGGCTAAAATTATAATGTTTTTCCTTAGGACATACCACTACTTATCAGATGACTCAAGTCAATTTTTAATAAATATTTATTTTAAAACAGGTAAATTAAAATGTTTCACCTTAGTGACATCAGACAAATCCCCACCACTGATAACTGATCAGATGACAAAATTTATTTTTAATAAAATACATTTTTAAAGCATTAACATTATAATATTTAACCTTAGTGGCATTAGACTAATCCCCACTACTGATACTGATCAAATGAGAAAAATTGATTTTTAACAAAATTCATTTTAAAATTGGTAAAATTATAATGTTTTACCTTAGTGACACCAGACTGATCCCAACTACCACTAATCAAATGACACAAATTGATTTTTATGAAATTTTTTTTTAAAGTTGGTAAAATTATAATGTTTAACCTTAGTGACATCAGACTAATGTGCAGAACTTATCCGATGACAAAAATTGATTTTTAAAAAACTTCATTTTAAAATTTGGAAAATTATAATGTTTTACCTAAGATACATAAGACTAAGTATACTAGGTATACTGATCAGATTTCAAAAATTTTGTTTTTAATAAAATTCATTTAAAATGAGAATGTTTAAAACATCAGACTATTCCCCCCTACTGATATTGATCATATGGCAAAAATTTTTATTTTTAACAAAATTCATCTTTAAATGAGAATATTTACAATGTTTTACCTTAGTATCATCAGACTAATCTCAAATTCTTATACTGATCAGATGACACATATTGATATTTAATAAAATTTATTTGAAAATGAGTAAGTTTACAATGTTTTACCATAGTGACATCAGACGAATCCGCCATACTGATACTGACTGATTAGATATCAAAAACTGATTTTTTAATAAAATCCATTTTAAAATGGGTAAATTTATAATGTTTTACCTTAGTGACATACGAAAAATCCCCACTACATACACGGATCAGATGACACAAGTTGATTTTGAATATAATTCATTATAAAATTGGTAAATTTATAAGTTTTTACCCTACCAACATCAGACTAATGCCCACTACTAATACTGATCAGATAAGAAAAATTGATATTTAATAAAATTCATTTTAAAATGAGAATATATACAATGCTTTACCTCAAGTTAATTTTTAATAAAACTCATTTCAAAATTGGTAAATTAATAATGTTTTATCTTACTGACATCAGACAATCCCCACTACTGATACTGATCCGATGAGACAAATTGATTTTTAATAAAATTCATTTGAAAATTTGTAAAATTGTAATGTTTAACCTTACTGAGATCAGACTAATCACCACTACTTATTCTGATCAGATGACACAATATTATTTTTAATAAAATTCATTTTAAAATGATAACTTTTACCTTAGTGACATCAGATTAATCCCAACTACTAATTAGATGACAAAAATTGATTTTTATTAAAATTGGTAAAATTAAAATGTTTTACCTTAGTTGCATCAGACTAATCTGCACAACTGATACTGGTCAGATGACACAAATTGATTTTTAATAAAATTTATTTGAAAATGGGTAAAATTAAAATATTTTATCTTAGTGACATCAGACTAATTCCAACTACTGATGACAGAAATTGATTTTTATGAGATTCAGTTAAAAATGGGTAAAATAAAAATGTTTTACATCAGTGACATTAGACTAATCTCCACTACTTATACTGATGAGATGACATGAAATGATTTTTAATAAAGTTCATTTAAAAAATGAGAATATTTCAATGTTTTACCTCAGTTACCTCAGACTAATATCCAATTCTTATACTGACGATATGACTGGAATTGATTTTTAATAAAATCAATTTTAAAATGAGTAAAATCATTATGTTTTATCTTAGTGACATCAGACTAATAACATCTACTTATACTGGTCAGATGACATGAATTGATTTTTAATAAAATTCATTTTAAAATGGGTAAAATTTTCATCAGACAAATCCCCACTACTACTAATTTGATTTTTAATAAAATTAATTTTAAAATTAGTATATTAACAATGTTTTACCATAGTGACATCGGACTAATCCCCACTACTTATACTGATCAGATGACACAATTTGATTTTAAATAAAATTAATTTTAAAATGGTAGAATTATAATGTTTTATCACACTGACATCAGACTAATCCCCACTACCGATATTGATCAGATGAGAATAATTAATTTTTAATAAAATTCATTTTAAAATTGTGACATTAATAATGTATTATCTTAGTTACATCAGACTAATCCCTACTAGGTATACTGATCAGATTTCAAAGATTGATTTTTAATAAAATTCATTTTAAAATGAAAATATTTTAAATGTTTTACCTCAGTTACGTGAGACTAATCCCCACTACTTATTCTGATCAGATGACAAAAATTGATTTTTATAAAATTCATATACAAATGGGCAAAATTAAAATGTTTTACCTTAGTGACATCAGACTAATTACCACTACTAATACTGTTCAGATGACAAAAATTGATTCTCAATAAAATTCATTATAAAATGGGTAAAATTACAATGTTTTACCTTAGTGACATCAGACTACTTAAACTGATCAGATGACACTAGTTGATTTTTAATAAAATTCATATAAACTTAGTATATTTACAAAAAAAATAATAATTATAGTGATCAGATGTTAATTTATTTTTTAATAAAGTTCATTTTAAAATGGGTAAATATATAACGTTGTACCTTAGTGACACACGACTAATCCCAATAATTTTACTGATCAGAGGATACAAGTTGATTTTTAATAAAATTCATATAAAATTAGTATATTTACAAAAAAAAAATAATTATTAGAGTGATCAGATGTTAATTTATTTTTTAATAAAATTCATTTTAAAATGGGTAAATATATAACGTTGTACTTTAGTTACACACGACTAATCCCAATAATTTTACTGATCAGATGACACAAGTTGATTTTTAATAAAATTCATTTTAAAATGGGTAAAATTAAAAAGTATTACCTTAGTTACATCAGAATAATCCCCACTACTTACACTGAGCAGATGACACAGATTGATTTTTAATAAAATTAATTTCAAAATACTAAAAATTATAATGTTTTACATGAGGGACATAAGACTAATCCACCCTACTGATACTGATCAGATGTCAAGAATTGATTTTTAATAAAATTCAATTTTTAATGGGTAAAATGAAATGTTTTATTTTAGTAACATCAGACTAATGCCCACTACTAATACTTATCAGATGACACAATTGATTTTTAATAAAATTCAATTTTTAATGGGTAAAATGAAATGTTTTATTTTAGTAACATCAGACTAATGCCCACTACTAATACTTATCAGATGACACAATTGATTTTTAATAAAATTCAATTTTTAATGGGTAAAATGAAATGTTTTATTTTAGTAACATCAGACTAATGTCCACTACTAATACTTATCAGATGACACAATTGATTTTTAATAAAATTCAATTTTTAATGGGTAAAATGAAATGTTTTATTTTAGTAACATCAGACTAATGCCCACTACTAATACTTATCAGATGACACAATTGATTTTTAATAAAATTTATTTTAAAAAGAGTATAGTTACAATGTGTTACCTTATATGGATCAGATGACAAAAATTGATGTTTAATAAAATTCATTTTAAAATGAGTATATTTAAAACGTTTTACCTTAATGATATAAGACTAAACAACATCAGGATAACATGGTTCTCAATTTTTAATAAAATACTTTATTAAATGGTTAAGATTGAAATGTTTTACTTCAGCTAGATCAGATGAAAAATACTTACCTAATTGATCAGATGACATGTTTTGATTTTTAACCATATTTATGTTTATTTATTTATTTATTTACCTAAGTGACATCAGATTCATAACCGCTACTTATGCTGATCAGATGACACAAAATTGATTTTAAAAAAAGACTACTTTTATGATTGGTTAAATTAAAATGTTGAC
The DNA here is from genome assembly GCF_053919585.1 of Euprymna scolopes. Taxonomy (NCBI): domain Eukaryota; kingdom Metazoa; phylum Mollusca; class Cephalopoda; order Sepiida; family Sepiolidae; genus Euprymna; species Euprymna scolopes. Next base: position 65,309,260 of record NC_136497.1, read on the forward strand.
CCCCAATTGACATTTAATAAAATTCCTTATAAAATGCATAAAATTTAGAAGTTTACCTAAGTTACACAAGATTAATTACCACTGCTTATCTTTAATCAAATTCTTTACTAAACGAATAAAATAAAAAAGGTTGTACCTTAGTGACATCAGATGAATAATCACTGCTTATGACAAAACTCGATTTTTATTATTTATAAATTTATTATAAAATAGGTAAAATTACAACATTTTATCTTAGTGACATCAGATTAATCACCACTATCAAAACCCCTTAACACTTATTGGGAGAACACAGTTTTATTCTTGAAAAACTTTTAAAATGTGTAAAATAAAAGATTTACCTTAGTGAGATCAGGTCATTAACCGATGTTTATTGATCAGATGACACAGTTTGTATTTTAAAACGATTAATTTAAAATGGGTAAAAAAGAATGTTTTACTTTAGTGACATCGGATGACAAAGTTTTTATTTTTTTAAAATAAGTAAAATTACCATGTTTTACCTTAGTGACATCAGATTTATAACCACTCCTTTATGACAAAGTTTTTATTTTTTAAAAAAACAGTCCACTTTAAAATAAGTAAAATTAACATGTTTTACCTTAGTGACATCAGATTTATAACAACTCCCTTATGAATGACAAAGTGTTTATTTTTTTAAAACAGTCCACTTTAAAATGATTAAAAGTAAAATGTTTTACCTTAGTGACATCAGATTTATAACCACTCCTTGATCGGATGACAAAGTTTTTATTTTTTACAGCAGTCCACTTTAAAATAAGTAAAAGTAAAATGTTTTACCTTAGTGACATCGGATGACCAAGTTTTTATTTTTTTAAAATAAGTAAAAGTAAAATGTTTTACCTTAGTGTTATGGTGGCAACCACTTATTTGCATATGCGAATAACATAACACTATAAATGGCAAGCCTAGGTTGGCCCTCGTGTGTCTTACTCAAATGCCACCGGAAGTGACGCTGAAGAGCGTACATGTCCTCCCACCAAGACTCTCTGACTCGACACCGTCATTTGTACATATTGTAAATATACCTTTTCTTTAATACACTTATTATTGCGTTATCTTGTTGTTTGCGTCTTCATTGTATTTCCTTACTAATTATTGTTCAACCTTGCAACCACAACAGTTGGCGACGAGATATGAAGCGTCAAATATAACAGTTTGACGAAGAACTATTTAAAAAAAAAAGTACAACGCAAAGGTTGACCATTTTTTTTAAGGAATGCAAAGTGTTGACGAGCAAACGGATTTTACGCTAAAGAGACGTTTCAACTCAAGTGAAAAAAAAAAAAAAACTCTAACGTGGCAAAAGCGACAATTTACGCCGTTTTCTGGGAATCCGACTTGCAAACGAATGTAAAAGTGAATTTTTGTTTTGTCGCTACACGACAAATCTTACTAAAGGACCAACTTGCAAACGAAAAGCGAACTTTGTTCTGTCGCAAAAACGACAGGTCAGACCCGTATTACGAAAAGCAAGGAAGTAACCTACGAAAAAAGTTCACCAGTGGATTCTAATTACTGTTCTCCGTAAACAAAACAACAACTAAAGGACTTTTTAATTAATGTTTTGGTTGACGTCGGTACTAAAAGGAAATACCACAGCTAAAACTAAAATTCAAGGAAAGGATTTTTTTTCTTGAAGTTGTCACTGAATAACGGATAATACAGTAAAACGTCACGGAAAAAAAGGTAATCTCAATTTAAGAGGTATTTTAATTACTAAAATACTAGAAAAAAAAACTCAAAGAACTAAATGTACTGCATACATTTATTCAATTGTGACTCGATTAAAAAAAAAACCCAAACTTTTATTTTGTGAAAAGACTTACTTATTAGTAAGTGCCTAAAAACGAAAAGACAATTCCATTTCGTGATTCCAGATAAACCTGTTTTATTTTTTTTTTTGCAGCGTGACTCGCAAAAAGAATATATTATTGCAAGCAGCGATATTATTATTGAAAACAGGAGCTTACAGCAATTTGCTTTCTTGTTGTAACCCAAACCGGTGTATATTGTACATGGTACAATATTTTTTTTAACTACACACTAAAAAAAACAAAACAAAAAAAAACATGGAAGACTTATCAAAAATGTTCATGCAATTTTTACAAGCACAGGCTGAGCGGGATGAACGCAGACAAGCTACACAAAACGAGCTTTTGCAAACACAAATACAGGCACAGGCTGACTGCGAGGAAAAGAGAGAGGACAGATTATTGAAATGGCAGCAGGAACAAGAAGAAAACCAGAAAATGGCACAATTAAAGCAGAAAAAACTGCAATTGGAACAGGAAGAAAGGCATAAGAAACTACAATTGGAATATGAAGAAAGACAAGATGAACGTTTTGCTAAAACACTGGAACTACTAAAGAGTAATCGAGAAAATGTCGATAGTGTTAATTTCTCCCATACAACTATTTTTAATAGCATGGACACATTTCATTATGTGCCTGAGGAAGAGAAGAATTTTGAAGCATACTACACAAGATACGAGGATGTTTTTCAACTGGACTGTAAAAATTGGCCAAATAGTCAGAAAGTGAGCCTCTTACTCAGAAAATTGGGTACATCAGAACACAGCAAATTCGTAGATTACATATTACCTAAAAAAACTGCGGAATTAGAGTTCATGGAAGCTGCAAAATTACTAAAAGAATTATTTAATCCAAATATATCTCTTTTCCATAAAAGATGGCTGTGCATGAATCTAAGAAAGATGGACAACCAAGATTATTTGACATACGCATCAGTTGTCAATAAAAACTGCGATAATTTTCAGCTTGCAGAACTAACGGTAGAAGATTTTAAATGTCTAATCTTCGCTCAAGGGTTAGTTTCCACGAAAAATGCAGAAAGACGCAGACGAGTGTTGTCTAAGCTGGAATCTGAGCAAGATTTAACCCTCCAGAAACTAGCAGAGGACTGTGAAAGGGCCATTACACTAAAAAAGGATTAAAAAATATAGAAGAATCCGGAGTGGCATATGTAAGAAAAGTTAGAAAGCCATACACACCAACCAAGAACTTTACAAAGAAAAGCAATGGAACGGGATATTCCAAAGATAATAACCATAAATATAGTACACAATATAACAAGCCTCTTTCTAGATATAACTGTAAGAGATGTGCAGAAAAGCATTGGGAATCAGATTGTCCTTATAAGAAGAAAAAATGCTACATTTGTAAGAAGGTGGGACACAAAAGCGATTGCTGCAGATATAAAGATTACACCAGAAAGAGAGTACAGCAAACAAAATCAAATACAAAATTAGACAAAGATCGGCGAAAATACGTAAAAGTGGAAATATTTAAAACATCAATAAAGTTACAACTCGACTCCGGCTCCGATGTTTCTATAATAAACCTAAATACGTGGAAAAAGTTGGGAAAACCGGCCATGATGAAAACTAGTAAAGCAGCCCGGACGGTAACTGGTGGTGGTATAAAATTTGAAGGAGAAGTTGTCCTCCCGATAAAATTGAAAGGGATCTCGAAGAAATTAAAAATATTCGTACTAAAAAATAGTGAAAATCTGTTTAATTGAGAAATTCGGACTATGGGATAAGCCAATCAATACATTCTGTAAAAAATTAGAATGTTCTTCTCCAACAACAGTAAATATAAAAGACGATTTAAAAGAATTATTTCCTGAGGCATTCACGACTAACTTAGGTCGCTGCAATAAATTCAAGGCCTCGTTTGAATTTAAAGAAAACGCCAGCCCAATTTTTAGAAAAAAGCGAAATGTTCCGTTCGCTGGGTTGGAAAAGATTGATAAAGAATTAAATAGATTGGAACAGACGGGAATTCTATCAAAAATAGAACACAACGAGTGGGCAGCCCCCACCGTATACGTAAAGAAAAAGAATGACGAAGTTAGAGTGTGCGCAGACTTTTCGACCGGGGTCAACTCTCTATTAAAAGATCACCATTACCCCCTACCAAGCCCAGAGGAAATATTCACGAAGTTGAATGGGGGTAATATCTTCTCCAAGATAGACTTGAGCGACGCGTATTTGCAAATACCGGTCGAGGAGAATTGCTCAAAAATACTATGCATCAATACGCATAAGGGATTATACAAATACAACCGATTGCCTTTTGGCATCAAAGTAGCGCCTGCCATATTTCAGCAAGCGATGGACACCATGCTAAGTGGTATTGAGTGCGCATGTGCATACCTGGATGACATTGTTGTCAGGAGCAAATCCCTAGAAGAACATAAGGAACATTTGAAACAAGTATTTACTCGAATACAAGAATTCGGCTTTAAAGTAAAAGAAAGTAAATGTGACTTTTGTATGAGCGAGATTAAGTATCTTGGACACATAATAAACAAACATGGACGACGTCCAGACCCAGACAGATCTGCGGCAATAAAAAAATATGCCAGCGCCCGATAATGTAACAACCTTGCAGAGTTTCTTAGGACTCGCAAATTATTACCAATCTTTTATTGAAGGAATGCATAAATTGCGAGCCCCCTTAAATAATCTGCTTAAAAAGGATACACCGTGGAACTGGACGCAAGAATGTCAAACCGCTTTTGACAAAATAAAGAGCGCACTAACATCCGAATTATTCTTAACGCACTTTGACACAAACTTAAAAATAGTCGTCACTAGTGACGCTAGCTCCTACAGCTTAGGAGCATGCATTCAACATATTATGCCGGATGGGTCTAGAAAACCAATAGCGCACGCTTCGAGAACGCTGATACCAGCCGAAAGGGCATATTCACAAATCGAAAAAGAAGCGTTAAGCATAATCTTTGCCGTGACTAAATTTCACCGATATTTATATGGTAGACAATTCATACTTGAAACCGACCATAAACCGTTAGTCACGATCTATGGATCAAAAAAAGGATTGCCGGTATACACCGCAAATAGATTGCTGCGCTGGGGTACAATACTACTTAATTACGATTTCCAGCTACAACATCTAGCATCAAAAAAGATTTGCCATGCGGATGGACTGTCAAGACTGATACCACAGAAACACAATCTGGAAGAATCAGTCATTGCAGCAATTCGGACAAATGTTGAAGTAAAAAATATGGTAGCAAACATCATTAAGGAACTACCCATAACTTTGTCGGACATTAAAAGGGAAGCCGAGAAAGACGAATATATAAAGGACATAAAAGAGAAAATTATAACGGACACAAAGGTGCAGGAAGTTTTCTCCATACGTGACGATGTGTTACTGTACAGCGAGAGAGTGGTAATACCCAAAACATTGCAGAATAGGATGTTAAGAGATTTCCACACAGGACATCCGGGGATAAATCGAATGAAGTCGTTAATGAGAAGCTACGTGTACTGGCGTAACATGGACACTGATAGCGACAACAATTGATAAATGTAAAGGATGCCAGTTAGCGACAAAATCTCCACCTATAGTACACAAACCTTGGCCGAAAACCGACCAACCATGGTCGAGAATCCACATGGACTTCGCTGGTCCAGTAGGTGAAAACTATTATTTAATTGTAGTGGATAGTTTCACAAAATGGCCGGAGGTAATGCGTTGCAAGAATCCAACAACGAACAACTCAATAGGGTTCCTACACGAGTTGTTTGCAAGATTCGGTGTACCAGACACACTGGTCACTGACAACGGAACGCAGTTCACATCCGCAGAGTTTAAGGAATTTTGCGACACGTTCCGAGTGAAGCACATCACGACTCCGCCGTATCATCCAAGGTCGAACGGCCTCGCGGAAAGGTTCGTGGACACGCTAAAACGAGCGTTAAAGAAATCCATTGGAACACCAACAGAAAAAGCTTTGCAACAATTCTTGCAAGTATATAGGATTACACCACATCCTAGTACACCATCAAACATATCACCAGCTGATCTAATGTTTGCCAGAAAGGTAAAATCAGCGTTTGACAAACTATTGCCAAGGCAGGCAATTATCCGAAACACTACACACACGAGAAGAAAGAAATATAACTCGGGAGATCGAGTATATTTTAAGTGCTACAGAAATAACACATCTTACTGGGAATGTGGAGTAGTGGATAAACGCATTGGTGATTGTACATACATGATTAAAGGTCCACAGAATATACATAAAAGGCACCTAAATCAGATAAACAAACGTCATATCCAAGATGATGATGATACGACAACAGTCGAAGAGGAGGACACCATAGATATCATATACGAATCTTTTAATTTGGAACCTCCTCAAAATGCACCTGAACTCCGAAGATCAGGTAAGAAAAGAAAAGTGAATGAACCATTAATGGTAAACCCCAAAAGAAAAAGATATTGAAATCTGTGTGACTTCAAATCTTGGGAGGGGGGTATTGTGGTGGCAACCACTTATTTCCATATGCGAATAACATAACACTATAAATGGCAAGCCAAGGTTGGCCTTTGTGTGTCTTACTCAAAATAAGTAAAAGTAAAATGTTTTACCTTAGTGACATCAGATTTATAACAACTCCCTTAAGTTTTTTATTTTTTTAAAACAGTCCACTTTAAAATAAGTAAAAGTAAAATGTTTTACCTTAGTGACATCAGATATATAACAACTGATGATGTTTTTATTTTTTTAAAACAGTCCACTTTAAAATAAGTAAAAGTAAAATGTTTTACCTTAGTGACATCAGATATATAACCACTGATGATGTTTTTATTTTTTTTAAAACAGTTCACTTTAAAATAAGTAAAAGTAAAATGTTTTACCTTAGTGACATCAGATTTATAACCACTCCTTGATCGATCGGATGACGAAGTTTTTATTCTTTTGAAGCAGTCCACTTTAAAATGATTAAAAGTAAAATGTTTTACCTTAGTGACATCGGAAGACAAAGTTTTTATTTTTTTTAAACAAGTAAAATTAACATGTTTTACCTTAGTGACATCAGATTTATAACCACTCCCTAAAGTTTTTATTTTTTAAAAACAGTCCACTTTAAAATGATTAAAAGTAAAATGTTTTACCTTAGTGACATCGGATGACAAAGTTTTTATTTTTTAAAAATAAGTAAAAGTAAAATGTTTTACCTTAGTGACATCGGAAGACAAAGTTTTTATTTTTTTTAAACAAGTAAAATTAACATGTTTTACCTTAGTGACATCAGATATATAACCACTCCCTAAAGTTTTTATTTTTTTAAAACAGTCCACTTTAAAATGATTAAAAGTAAAATGTTTTACCTTAGTGACATCGGAAGACAAAGTTTTTATTTTTTTTTAAATAAGTAAAATTAACATGTTTTACCTTAGTAACATCAGATTTATAACCACTCCCTAAAGTTTTTATTTTTTTAAAACAGTCCACTTTAAAATGATTAAAAGTAAAATGTTTTACCTTAGTGACATCGGATGAAAAAGTTTTTATTTTTTTAAAATAAGTAAAAGTAAAATGTTTTACCTTAGTGACATCAGATATACAACCACTCCCTAACGTTTTTATTTTTTTAAAACAGTCCACCTTAAAATAAGTAAAAGTAAAATGTTTTACCTTAGTGACATCAGATGACAAAGTTTTTATTTTTTTTAATAAATAAAAGTAAAAGTAAAATGTTTTACCTTAGTGACATCAGATTTATAACCGCACCCCAAAGTTTTTATTTTTTTAAAACAGTCCACTTTAAAATAATAAAATTAACATGTTTTACCTTAGTGACATCGGATATATAACCACTCCCTTAAGTTTTTATTTTTTTAAAACAGTCCACTTTAAAATAAGTAAAAGTAAAATGTTTTACATTAGTGACATCAGATTTATAACCACTCTTTGATCGATCGGATGACAAAGTTTTTATTCTTTTGAAGCAGTCCACTTTAAAAATATTAAAAGTAAAATGTTTTACCTTAGTGACATCGGATGACAAAGTTTTTATTTCTTTTTTTAATAAGAAATATTAACATGTTTTACCTTAGTGACATCAGATTTATAACCACTCCCTTGATTTTATTTTTTCCAAGCAGTCCACTTTAAAATGATTAAAAGTAAAATGTTTTACCTTAGTGACATCAGATATATAATCACTGATGATGTTTTTATTTTTTTTAAAACAGTCCACTTTAAAATAAGTAAAAGTAAAATGTTTTACCTCAGTGACATCGGATGACAAAGTTTTTATTAAGTAAAATGTTTTACCTTTGTGACATCAGATTTATAACCACTCCTTGATCGATCAGATGACAAAGTTTTTATTCTTTTGAAGCAGTCCACTTTAAAATGATTAAAAGTAAAATGTTTTACCTTAGTGACATCGGAAGACAAAGTTTTTATTTTTTTAAAATAAGTAAAATTAACATGTTTTACTTTAGTAACATCAGATTTATAACCACTCCCTAAAGTTTTTATTTTTTTAAAACAGTCCACTTTAAAATGATTAAAAGTAAAATGTTTTACCTTAGTGACATCGGAAGACAAAGTTTTTATTTTTTTAAATTAGTAAAATTAACATGTTTCACCTTAGTAACATCAGATTTATAACCACTCCCCAAAGTTTTTATTTTTTTAAAATAGTCCACTTTAAAATGATTAAAAGTAAAATGTTTTACCTTAGTGACATCAGATATATAACTACTCCCTAAAGTTTTTATTTTTTTAAAACAGTTCACTTTAAAAAAAAGTAAAAGTAAAATGTTTTACCTTAGTGACATCAGATTTATAACCACTCCCTTGAGTTTTTTTATTTTTTTTAAAACAGTCCACTTTAAAATGATTAAAAGCAAAATTTTTTTCCTTAGTGACATCGGATGAAAAAGTTTTTATTTTTTAAAATAAGTAAAAGTAAAATGTTTTTCCTTAGTATTATCAGATTAATAACCACTCCCTTTTATTTTTTTTTAAAACAGTCCACTTTAAAATGATTAAAAGTAAAATGTTTTACCTTAGTGACATTAGATGACAAAGTTTTTATTTTTTTTAAATAAAAGTAAAATGTTTTACCTTAGTGACATCAGATTTATAACCACTCCCTAAAGTTTTTATTTTTCAAAACAGTCCACTTTAAAATAAGTAAAAGTAAAATGTTTTACCTTAGTGACATCAGATGTATAACCACTCCTTGATCGATCGGATGACAAAGTTTTTATTCTTTTGAAGCAGTCCACTTTAAAATGATTAAAAGTAAAATGTTTTACCTTAGTGACATTGGATCACAAAATTTTTATTTTTTTTAAAATAAGGAAAATTAACATGTTTTACCTTAGTGACATCAAATTTATAACCACTCCCTTGATTTTATTTTTTTAAAACAGTCCACTTTAAAATGATTAAAAGTAAAATGTTTTACCTTAGTGACAACTTTTTATTATTTTAAAGCAGTCCACTTTAAAATGATTAAAAGTAAAATGTTTTACCTGAGTGACATCGGATGACAAAGTTTTTATTTTTTTTAAATAAGTAAAATTAACATGTTTTACCTTAGTGACAGCAGATTTATAACCACTCCCTTAAGTTTTTTATTTTTTTAAAACAGTCCACTTTAAAATAAGTAAAAGTAAAATGTTTTACCTTAGTGACAACTTTTTATTATTTTAAAGCAGTCCACTTTAAAATGATTAAAAGTAAAATGTTTTACCTGAGTGACATCGGATGACAAAGTTTTTATTTTTTTTAAATAAGTAAAATTAACATGTTTTACCTTAGTGACAGCAGATTTATAACCACTCCCTTAAGTTTTTTATTTTTTTAAAACAGTCCACTTTAAAATAAGTAAAAGTAAAATGTTTTACCTTAGTGACAGCGGATGACAAAGTTTTTATTTTTTTTAAATAAGTAAAATTAAAATGTTTTTGCTTAGTGACATCAGATTTATAACCACTCCCTACGGATGACAAATTTAATTTTTTTTTACAGTCCACTTTAAAATAAATTAAATTCAAATTTGTTTCCTTAGTGACATCTTGTTGGTTTCCACTTGCCACATCGATCGGATTACACTGTTTGATTTTTTAAATATTCACTTTAACATGAAAAAAATTGAAATGTTTTACATGAGAGATAACAGATGAGCAAGCACTCCTTATACTGGTCGGATGAAACAATTTATTTTGAAAACAATTCATTTTAAAATTTGTAATACTAGAATAGTTTACTATTAGTAGCATCACAGTTATTAGCAACTATCATATTTACAAAGATTTCATGATACGATTTTCAAACAATACATTTTAATATGAGTAAAATTTAAATGTTTTACAAAAGTGACATCCGAATAATTACCATTTTTTATACAGATCGACTTACACAGATTGATCTTAATCAAATTCATTTTAAAATGTGTAAAAATAAAATATTTTACCTTTGTGACATCAGATTAATCACAACTACTTACACTAATCAGATGGCATGCTTTGATTCTTTACGCAATTCATTAAAATGGGTAACATCAAAATGTTTTACTTCAGTGACATGAGATTAATCACCACTACTCATGACGATGAAACAATTTGGTTTTTAAAACGATTCATTTAAAAATTGGTAACATTAAAATGTTTTACCTTAATGACCTTAGATTAATTCCCACTCCTTATACTGATCAGAGGATACAGTTTTATTTTTTTTAATTGATTTAAAAATTTTTAAATTCTAATGTTTACCTTAGTGACAAATTAATCTCTATTCCTTATATTGATCGAATGACACGGTTTATTTTTTTAACAAATTATTTTAAAATGAGTGCTGATAAATCTGATGTCAATAAGGTAAAACCCTATAATATTATACTGATTGGATGACGCAGTTTGATTCTTAAAAATTATTTAATAATTAAAATTAAAATGTTTTACCCGAGTGAAATTAGATTAGTCACAACTCTTTATACTGATCTGGTGACATAGTTTTATTTTTTAAACATTTCACTTTCAAATGAGTAAAGTTTAAATGTTTAACCTTAGTGACATAAGATTAATCACCACTCCTCATACTGATCAGATTACATAGTTAGATTTTGTAAACAATTCACTTACTTAGATTATTAATCAACTCACTTTAAGAAGAGTAATTTTAATTGTAAGACAATTCACTTTACAATTCGTAAAATTATTGAAATATTTCATTGGTTAAATTAGAATATTTTGACATCAGAATCATCACAAATACTTTTACTGTTTGGATAACACAGTTTGATTTTTAAAACAATTCATTCGTAATATTAGATGCTCTATATGAGAAGAGATCAACACCTGACTGGAAAAATTTTGAAAACTAACATCGTCAAAATCAACTCCCCAACTGGGGACTGCTTGTGCAGATAATATTCTCTAAAAACTTCCGTTTTTGAAGGAAGTCAGCTTTTACCAGACTAAGGTGTCAGGTCACAAAAATAGTTTACATCAAAATTTGGTAATCCTTGATAAAATTCCTCTGGCGATTGACAATAATTTTTCATTCACAATGGAGAAAGTAATGTCAGTGAAAATGGCTGCCTGGGACCAAGCTAAAACTTTATCCTAAAAATAATTGAAAAACGTCAAGTAAATAGCAAGACAAGTTTTTTCTGCATAATACATTTTTGTGAACGTATTAAATGTCTAGAAAAATCTACTGATGCCAAATATGAAAATTTTATAATTTTCTGCAAAACACCGTGTATTTATGACAAAGAAATGTTTAAAAAAAACTCGTTTTCACATTTTGGCTATTTTGCTCACCGTTTTAATAAAATGGATTGTTGATCTAAATTACATTTTCTAAAATAACATTCTAATTTACTTTTGCAAATTTTGAGAATGAAACTTTAATTTAATGTTTTAATCGCTGGCGGCCATATTGTTTTTTTTAAGCATCAAAAATACTTTTTATGATATAAAAGCTTTATTAGATACAAAAAACAAAACAAAGTTTTGTTGACAAAATAAACTTTGAATATTTTTACTCACAAGAAATACATTTAAAACAAAATGAAGAAAATAGAACTAAAGCATATGGGTCGATATTTAAAGAATTTGTATAATAAATGACGAGGAACGTCTCATTCTAACATTGAAAAACATCTTTATTGATTATCCCTGTTGCTATGAGTTGAGTAAAGAGAGGCTAGTTGTGGAAACATGAGTTTATGTGTATTGGATGGAGACTAAAAGGTTAGAAAAGAAAAGAGTTCATGCATGTATGTTGGAGTTAGGATTCGATGATAGATTCTTTGTCTCCTCGTCTTAGTCGACCTCAATGGCACAGGCAGGTTCTGTTGCAGCCCAAGAGAAAAATGGGTTGTCCGCAGCAATGAGAGCCAGAAAAGGAAGAAAAGAGTTGCCGAGCGTTTAACCTTTTTTATAAACTTTGTTCAGCTCGCCAGAGTGATGGCCGCTGATTAGTCAAGCCCGAAGAGAAGTTGGCTGCTAGCACCTGTGGGAGCCTTTTCTATTCTCACACAAAAACACGCGTTCACATCTCAAGCGATATTACTTGTCATATACGTACGCGCAGACAAACATATGCGCACATGTACACACAAGTAGATATATTCGCGTTCCCGTACATACACTCACATTCAGGTGTATACACACATACGCTAACGTACACACATCTACTCACATACGCGCAAACGTACGCACACATGGACAACGTCACTTCCCCTTTCAAAGGAAATCCACACATACGCAAAATACCACCGGAAACAACCATAAAAGCAAGAGCAATAAGCTGCTTCCTCCTTTTTCGACTTAGCTCTCGAGCTGAGCGGTCGTGGGACCATTCGCCCCCCTTTCGGGGCGCCCGCGCACGTTACGTCCCCTACTACTGTATGTGTGGGGGGGCAAGAGTTAATAGACAGTACGTACACCTTACACGTTTTCTATCTCCATGGCATGGATTGACTTTTTCTCATTTTCTTTCTATCTCTCTCTCTATATATACTACAATAGACTTTCCTTTTCAACAGCTAACAGCGAGAGACGCACACCAAACTGTATTGACTTTTTCTCATTTTCTTTCTCTCTCTCTCTATATATATACTACAATAGACTTTCTTTTTTACCAACTAACAGCGAGAGACGCACACCAAACTGGATTGACTTTTTCTCATTTTCTTTCTCTCTCTCTATACTACAACAGACTCCCCTTCTCACCAGCTAACAGCGGGAGACGCACACCAAACTGGATTGACTTTCTCTCTTTTCTCACCAGTAAACAGCGAGAGACGCACGCCAAACTAAACGCGTGTTGTACACTTTTCTTTCATTTGCTCCTCACGAAATAAATTCCTGTTCGTTTAATTCAAGTAAACGCGTTGTTCGTTCCTTCCTCAAAGCAATTCATTTTTCATATTTTGTACGACTGGTGGATGTATAATATATCCACCAGTCCACTACACACCAATCATTTATAAAGATATTCAAAATCTTAAACCGCAAAGTGTTACTGTCACTGCTACAAATTCTTTAAACTCTGCATCATAGATATAAAGTTAAGAATAAATTACCGAAATACATTTCCAATCTATCATACACTGCTAGTTTTACTGCCAATTTCTTTTTTGTTATGAATTACATAATGTCTAATGCAAGTACAGAAAGCATATTTCTAAGGATGGTATCGATAGGTATTACAATGGTAACTTTTCTAAAAGAATATGCTAGCATCAACAGAGCATACGATGAACATGGAAGTAGTATTGGTGCATGTGCAGGACGACAAAAGCTGTAGAAAAAGATGTTGTAACCTTAATATCGTAAAAGCAGATAAAAACATAGAATGGATCGATGTATCGACATTAAATTGGAGGTTACGATCCTTAGCATCAGTTTTTTTTATTTCCAAAATGATTGACGTTTTTTCCTCTGGTACATCAATCAAATACCAAGAAAGACGACAAGTCAGGATTATCATCTTGTGAAAACATTAATATTTGATAGAATCGTAGAGAAAATATGTAAATTCCGGAATAATGAGTGGAACTATGCAGTGTTAGAAAAATCATCCTCTGCAAATTATGTACACCTCAGGGATACAATCTATCATCAACATGTAATTGCATCAACTTATGATTTCAAGAATGCCATTTTGTGGCGCATCAATCAAGTTAAAAGAAAGACGAAGTCAGAATTATCAGTTTGTGAAAATACTAACATTCGATAACATTATATATATATATATATATATATATATATATATATATGTGTGTGTGTGTGTGTGTGTGTGTGTGTGTTAATCATGACATCCTGCACTGATGATTCCCGAAAGAATGAAACACTAATGTCTGTAGGTATTTAATAATTATTATAGTAAATAATTGTGTCAGCCCTTTAAGAAACTCGTTTCTTATAGTTGAACACTTTACAGTTGAAATAAAGTCGGCTAATTTAGCTCCCATACGCAGATCATCATATAATGATTAGATCACTCTGACAGACGTTAAAAAACATTTAAAATATAAATGTTTCAATTTCAACGATATTTCTCGCGGTTAATGGTGGCCGAATGGATTAGGTCCTTGCTAATGAAACCAGACATGGCTTCTGTTGCCAAGTTGGAATCTATCGACCGGTGTTAATCGTAACACCCTGCACTGATGATTCCCGAAAGGATGAAACACTAGTTTCCGTAGGTATGTAATAATTATTATAGTAAATAATTATATACACACACACACACACACACACACACACATATATATATATATATATATATATATATATATATATATATATATATATATAGTTATCGAATGTTAATATTTTCACAAAATCCTGAATTCTTTGTATTTCTGTTAGCTTTATGTTTTCAAATGTCCGATTGGGAATGTGTCTTCAAAAATAACTCATACATTATCATGACTAGAACCAATATATCTCGCCGGTTAACATGTCATGTGTCTTCCTCTAACAGCTCTATCTCCCAAAACCTTGTAGCACATGACCCCCCCCCAAAAAAAAAAACGAATTTAAAAACATATTAATAAAAAAAACACCGCCATTTTAGCCGTCCCACATTGTAACCTGCGGTCCCAATCATGGAATCCCTATTCATTCGCATAAACAAAGCGACCATCAATCAGGCACAATATAAGTGGGAAGGCACGCGTAAGTGCTTTTAACGATCTTAAACGATTTTAATCGACTTTTCAATAAATTCACTAAACACAATTTTTAATTAATCACTAGAGCATTGCTGATAAAAAGACAGAAGCTTGATTTTGGATGCACTAAAATGGAGCAACTAGTTTATACCTAATTGCGCCCTGTGTTCAAGGTCAGAGGAGGGAGAAAGATCTTGGTCATTACCGGCATCTGAAGTGTTGCCATAGATGATAGTGTCGTCTGCATAAATGTCTATGAATGGTCTAATGTAATTTGGGAGATCATTGATAAAGATCAGGAAGAGAATTGGGTCAACGATGGAATGCTGAAGAACGTCATTAATACTATGAGCTTCAGACTTCTGTTCACCAACGACTACTTTTATAAACATATCAGAGAGGAAGGATTTAATGGTTGAGAGGACATTTCCAGATATTCCATAGTTGGAAGTAGACTTAAATGTGATACCCTGTCAAAAGCCTTTGATGTGTCGAGAGCAATTGCTCTAGGAAGTAATAACGATTAATCACCCCGATATCACATTTCTATATAAGTTTTCTCGGAAACTGAAGGGAAAACTAAGTACTATAGTACCCGTTCGGTGCACAGTTAGAGAATTATAGGGATTCGTATTTAATGCAAAATGAGCACAAATTTAACCATACTCGACCATCTATTTGGCATAAGTCAATGGGCTATAACTTTTGTCCGTTATAAGCAGACTACAAAGTCTGGTTACAAAGATAATCTGCATAATCTTAGTGACTTGAACCATCTAAAGCTTTGTGATAATTTCTTTGAATCCCTATATTCACTCGATATATTGTGGACAGTTTCTGCAATGAGCATAATGCACAGGTTTGTCAGAATTAATGCAAATGGTACACAAAGGAAATCATCCGATGAAGGCAACTGTTGTTAATTTTTGCCCCTCATTGACTTACATCCATTCAACGTATGCGCCATCTATCTATTCAACATTTATATAATTCACTTTCTCAAGCATAACAAACACAATTTCTGTTATCACATTTGATCATCCACTGTATTCGAAGGCTCAAACTATTACAGTTAATGAGCAATCTAGTAGTTGTCATGAATAGTTGGAACATGAAAATTAGTAACCGAAAGCAGTAAATACGGTTATTCAAATTTTCAATATATGAAAATGGCAGACATTTTGAAGCGTTTGCACTGGACTGAAGAACAGAACAGCTCTCTTATTTCATTGTATGATATGTTACAATTCTTTGCTGCCGCAGGTTACAATTTGTATGCAAAGACAATATTTTGATATATTCAACAAATGGTTGCCTTATCAAGTGACCATCCCAATTGGAATTATGTTTTTTTTGTTTTGTTTTATTTTACTTAAGTCGAAGTTCTCAGAAATCAAGGGGCCCACTACTTGGGGCTAACACTTGAACTCTATGTGAGATACATAGATATTCGAATGTTTCATTTAATCCCTCAAACACTGAGTTAGTAAATAAATTGAGAACATAATTTTCCTGTCCCCAATTAACCATTTTCATATATTGTAGTATATCTTTTATTTTGGGCTCTTGGTTTTACTGGATTCCAGGACAAGAATTTATCTAGTCTGGTGGAATATCCAGCTTTGTGCTGTTACTTGAGGTAACATCACTTGGAGAAGGTGCACCATTCCCCGTAAAAGCTAATGTAAGTTAGCCATAGTGAGGAGATCTTATTTGGGCCGCGAATACTATGTGATTTTGAATATTTGGTCAAGGGTTTTAAGAATGATTTACATGCTGTTTGCGATAGTGCCTTTCTACTGATTTTATTGTCTATACGAAATATCAAATCCGCCGTGAAACTCTCAAGAAATAGAAAACCAATGAAACATATGGATTAAATCGTTACTAGGCTGTTCTGAACTGCATCAAGTTATGCAGTAGTTTACTGGTATTGATGAAAACATTACTAAAAAGAAATGAATTATACACGAAAAGAAAAGAAAGACTGCACGAATACAAAATGCTTTATTATTAGCTTTTCGAAATCTGACAAGTCACTGTGTAGCATTATGTCAGATGTTGTTGTACAGGATCCAGGACATGCAGATCAAGTAGAGAAGGTTGGCTATTCTGAGTCTTTAATCGATTGAAAGCAATAAAGTATTGAAGTATTATTTCGAGTGAAAAGAAAAGGGGAAGTTACTCTCGGATCAAAAACATGTGACCATAAACAAATAACCAATACATATTCATTCAGAAACATTGTTTCAACGTTTAACATTAGTTGCGACAAAACAAAAACTGAACCAAACTGTTATAAAACTATAACTAATTTTAAGGTAGTGTTAGGGTTAATAGTAAGTTTGTTTTATATCTTTCTATTCCTTTTATTTTATTTAATCATGTTAAAATTTCAATACGAACAACCTGTGGCTAAGAGAAATAATGTTTTACTAGCGGGACCCGTGGAAATTCCACAGCAGACTCTTTCATATGTAATATATTGATGTTGCCATTTTGTAGAGGTTCAGCGTAAATGGAGACGCCCTGATATTATTATAGCTCTTTTGTTAAAACTGCAAAGTATTTATCTAAGCTAGCAGGGACGCTAAATAAAAATATGCTTAAATATGATATTTTAATTCATGCAGATTTCGCATATATAATTATAAAGTTAATTTTCTATTGATTCTTATATATTATAAAATTGTGATTACAAAAATAAAAAAATATATCCATATGACTTGGGTGCATCAGCTTTAATCGAAACCGAAACCAAAACCTATAAGGATATATATATATATATATATATATATATATATATATATATATATATATATATATATATATACAACTACTTAATTTACTCACATAACATTAATATACGAAAGTATAGATTTATGTGTAAACTTTAAGTATTTACTTCAAAAGTGCTCAATACGTAGGTAGAGCTAGTTAGTAATTTATAAAATATATATGGCGATTAAGCTACACTGAATATTCCGCGTTTCATCCACTCTAGGACTCCCCAGGCTTATGCGCGAATTCTGTGGTTGTTTATCGTTTTTATATGCTCCTCTTCTATTGAAGAGGAGCATATAAAAACAACCACAGAATTTGCGCATAAGCCTGAGGAGTCCTAGAGTGGATGAAACGCGGAATATTCAGTGAAGCTTAATCGCCATATATATTTTATAAATTACTATATATATATATATATATATATATATATATATATATATATCGAGTTCCTTCGACTATAATCGAAAGCAAAACCAAAACTTATGAAGAATTCTTGGTAAGATTCTTCATTACAAAAAATGGAAGGTCATACCAATTGAATGACAGTCACTCGGAAGAAAAAGATGTAAGCATAACACAAATAACACACATGCTATTGTATTAATATATAGATAAAAAATGTCATATGAAGTTACTGCAATAAAATGAAAGTGTCCTGTTTTAATATAATTATAGAAAACTTAACGATTGAAGTAAATTTGATGTTTATCCCACATCAAATGTAATTTTAAAAAAATGTTTTAATGGCTAAGATATAACTTATAAGCAAGTAATTGACTTTAGCAGAAGTAACATGTTAAGTTCTTACTTTTAAGTTTAATCAGTAACGCTTTGTATCGCGAATAATGAAACTATCAGGTCGGTGCAAAAGGTTTTGCCAATTTTAAATTTCATCTTGAATATCTTTATTCTCTCTCTCTCTCATATATATATATATAAAATATATATATATATATGAGGATATATATATATATGAAGGTATATATATATATATATATATATATATATATATATATATATATATATATATATGAAGATATATATATGTATATATGAAGATATATATATATATATATATATATATATATACCTGAAGATATATATCTCAATATATATATATATGCATATATATATATATATATATATATATATATATATATATATATATCTTCATATATATATATATATATATATATATATAAGAACGAAGAAACACCGAATACTTCATATATATATATATATATATTTATATATATATATATCTTCATATATATATTTATATATATATCTTCATATATATTTATATATATATCTTCATATATATTTATATATATATATATATATATATATATATATATATATCTTCATTTATAATGACCTTTGCTCTTTATAACTTAACCCCATCTTTAAAGAAGCATATAAATACTACGCTTGTTAAATTCTTTCAGCTTTGATGTGAAATATGAGTTTAATGCATGTTCAATCTCCTCTCGTCATGCTAACCTTAGGCTATCTGAATGGTTTTAGAATTCTCAAAATAAGTTATAATCTGAGGAATCTAGGTCAGAAAAATATGCAGAATGGGGCAAGATCTCCCAATCAAATTCTCCGAGTAGATCTTTGGTTAGTGATGCTATGAGGACGAGCATTATCATGATCCCCTTTCTGTTTACTAAAAAAGGTCGTCTTCCGGTCAAAATGGGTGAAAATATAGCAGAAAAACGTGAATGATACATGAATAATCTGAAAGTTACAAATTGATCATGGTAATATATTTAAGTAATAACAATAAGCATAAAATAAATTACGATAGATTAAAATAACGATACTAAAAACCGGCAAAAACTGTTGCTCCCTGATATTTTGTCTGCCATGTAGATACTATCATTCACGCGCCTTTCCTTTATTTATTAAGCAAAAAATCGATATGGCGACAGTGATAACAGTCTTGCAGAAACGTTTTATTTGTTTTAGTCAATGAGCGTATTCTGTTAAATATTTTGTTACATCGTAAAATGATTTAATTTTCTTTTAAGAAACTAACATTCAACACAATGAGCATGATAGCAATCTCATAGAAATATTTGATTTGTTTTAGCCAATAAACATATCATGCGAAGTGTTTTTCTTTTACAAAAGTAAAACAATGTCAAACGAAAAATGCGGATAAAAAGTGAAACATGTACATGCCGTTGTGAAAGAAGTAAAGGCAAATCTGAAGTATAATAAATTTTATAGATATAATCATTACTTATTAACGCTTAGTATACTGACAAATTCAAACAAACAAACAAACAAACAAACAAACAAACGTAATTTAATAGGGAAACAATGTTTAGGAAGAACTATTGTATAATTTTGTCCGCGCTGTCCAATGGGAGAATAAGTGTACATCTCGAATATTGAGCGAGTATTTCCCCCCCCTTCCTTTATGTACAATTATTCAAAAAGAAAATATCGATCAGGACCAAATATATTAATAAAAAAAATAGTTAAAAAGTGAGATTTTGTTGTATTATAAATCACTAACTGAACACTCTTTTGTATGCGTGTGTTTTTTAGAGAAACTATAGAAAACCATACAGAGGTGGATCCGTTTTATTTCTCTCTCTCTATATATATATGAATTAAGGGCTATTTCTCTCTCTCTCTCTCTCTCTCTCTCTCTCTCTCTGTATATATATATATATATAGAGAGAGAGAGAGAGAGAAATAGCCCTTAATTCATATATATATATATATATATATATATACATATATATATATATATACATATATATAGAGAGAGAGAGAGAGAGAAATAAAGCGGATCCACCTCTTTCTCTCCCTCTCTCTCTCTCTCTCTCTCTCTCTCTATATATATATATATATATATATATTGGTTTTAAAATATAATTATCCACTGACACGTGTTTTGTCATCTACGACTCATCAGAGTGGCTGAATTCAGCCACTCTGATGAACAAAAACAAAAAAAATCTCTCTCTCTCCCTCTCTCTCTCTCTCTCTCTATATATATATATATATATACTAGCTGGACGCCCGACGTTGCCTGGCGTTGCCTGGCGTTGCCCGGTCGTACAATACACTTAAACATGATATTTTAATATATGCAGATTGCGTATGTAATATTATAAAATCAATCCTCTACTGAATATTATATATTATGAGAAATAATTTGCCCAGTGGACTAATTTGGAAAAATAATTAAAAAAAATAATAATGATAATGTTGTTCATCGGATTCCATCTCTGTTTGTTTACAATATCACGTCAGTTGATATTTGGGCTTGACGATCTTAAAAATAGTCCTTCTTCTTTTATAGATAAAAAAGAAGAATTTTTAGAAGGGAATATTTTACGTTAAAACGGCCAAATTACATTGGTGCAACGTAAAATATTTCCCTGCAAAAATTCTTTTTATCTATAAGAGGAGAAAGACTATTTTTAAGATCAGACTTGATTTTTCGATTTTTTATCAGATGAATTTCTGTACAAAACATACCTGGCAGAAATATAAATTAGCTTTTTGTGAAATTTACAAAAAATACGCTCAGTTGTTTCGGAACCTACGTGGGCCCCCTCTCTCTCTCAAACACACACACACAAAATGACTATTATGTAATAGTAGATATATATGTGTGTGTGTGTGTGTTTATATTTCTATGCACAGAATAATTTTAGTGGGGGTTACAAATTCACCAACTGTAACGCCATGTAGGGGAAAAAGAAATCAAACGAAATCTGAGCACCTGTAAGCCGTGAGTGGCGACGAGTTATAATATAGGATGCGATCCTGGTGGCTAAGTCATTTTCTACTTCAGCCTTCACTTTAGATGGGATACCGAAAAGGAACAATCTTATCAATCAGCGGGTCACATCATGGCCTCGTATTTATTCTGAATCTGCTATTCAATCTAATTCTTAAAAAAAATATCAAACCGTATTTCTCCTTTTTATTTTGTTTCCCAAATAGGAACTAGCAGGCGGTGGTTAAGGGACAATCGTGTTGTGAACACAGAAAATTACCAATGATAAGAATTCATTTTTTTTTAAGAGTAATTACTCTAAAAAGTAATGCTTTTCTAGAAATAACATTTTTGAGTGGTGTTTTCTGCGAGTAATGTCACTATCTTCTCTGCTAAATTTCTTTCTAAGAAAAATGTTCTTTTTTTGGAGTAGTATTTTCTAAGATTAATGTTCCCAATCTCCCTGTAAAATTTCCAACTAAAAGCAATGTATTCTGAAAGCATTGTATTCTAAGAATATAAAATAACTAGCAAGCCACCCGACGTTGCTCGGTCGTAAAATATGCATAAATATGATATTTTAATTTATGCAGATTTCGTATTATTATTATTATTATTATTATTGTAGAGCTAATTCTCTATTGATTATCATATTGTACCAAATATGTAATAATGATTTCAAAAGTTTTTTAAAAAATATGACTTGAGTGCCATCAGCTAGAATCGAAACCAAAATATTTAGCTCTTTAGCGGTATTCGCTACCATACGACCTAAGGATATACGGATATCAATACGTCAAAAATTAGCGTAATTAAACGTATAAATATATATTTGCACGCACCTGTATGGAGAATACAAATTAAGTCAGCTTACACCTGTAAAGTTTCAGCTTTTCAATTTTGACTTCTTTGCAACAATTTTTTTCCACCTAAAAAACCAAATAGAATTTGTTTCACAGTTTCAAATACACCATATATGAAGTTTCAAGTTTGTAGACTGAAACTGACAAATAGTTGGGTAGAGACCGTTTCACGAACACACACACACACACGCACGTGCACACACACGCACGCACGCACGCACGCATGCAGGCACGCGCGCACACACACACACACACACACACACACACAAAGTGACTTCTATATAATAGTAGAAATAATAACGCATAGATAGTTGACATGCCGTAAAACAAATCAAACAGAATAATCTCCTAGCGGATCATTAGGAATATTGGAATATACACTTTTGGCAACATGCTGAGTAATATGGGCACATATTATTTTTGTAAAATTTACTATTTAAGAAGTGCGCCCATTCAGACTTGCGCCCTCCTCCAAAATACTTTTAAAATAAATTAGATGCAACAGTGTAAAAGGTAAAATAAAATAATAAATTTTAAACAGATTAATACGTTCACATGAGTGTCAATAAAGTCTTAAACTATTGCATTTTTCATCATGAATATTGGGATATACATTATCGGCAACATGGTTAGTAATATGGCCACATTATTTTATTATTCTTTTGTAAATTTACTATTTAAGGGTGCCGCTGAAATCATACAATTGGACCCAAATGAAAAAAAAAATCCTAAAATTTATTACTAATGCTACATCTATTGTTTATAGTTGTCCTGATATATATATATATATATATATATATATATATATATATATATATATATATATATATATATTGTTATCCACGTACAGTACTGTTTCGTTGTATCACAACTCATCAGTGCGGTTAGACATACACCTTTCTCTAGCCGTGGATTGAACCTACAATCGTCGCATTGACCGTTGACATCGGACCACGAATCAGTGCTGTAAAGATTTCTCCTCGAGTGTGTATTAAATCCACACCCGCCCGTCGCAACAGTGCTCTAATCATCAGTTTGTTTACAAACAAATTAATAGTTGGCTTCGCTTAATATATATATATATATATATATATATATATATATATATATATATATATATATATATTTATATAAGAAAACAATCCTGGCAATAAATTTAATTGTAAATTTTTATTTGCAGTTTTAATATGTTTTCTTTTCTCTTATACGTCTGGCTTTATAAACTTGCTATTTGAGACCTCAATTTTAAACGATAACCATTTAAATTTTATTCGTAAACACAAAACTAAAACATCAGATTTATTTATATAAATGAATAAACATGAACATTTTGTTAATTTTTATACAAATTTATTCATATTTTAAATAATACCGTATTAAAATCAAAATAAGGAAAGAAATCATTTCACCTAAACGATGGCGTGTGTATGTGTGCTTAAAAAAAAGTTAATGTTAAAAAAGACGTCAGTTTATTGAAAAGTAAGTCAGAATCACAGAACATTGCAAGGGGCGGGTTTGAAATGAATTCCAAACGTTTTGCCTACAGGATCAAAACAATCATTGCATTTAAAAACCACGTGAAGGAGAATAAGTGTAGCTAATGGGAGAGAGTGAGGTAGAAATAATTGAGAAAGGGAGGAAGGAAGAAACAAGCGAGTCAATCACACTCTCCCTCCATTTTTTTCATAATATGCTTTGCAGAAAGAACTGTTGATTTAAGAATATATTTTTTTAGTAATTAATCTGTTCTTTATTAAATCACTTTAATTAATTACTGTTAATATCGAGGAAACTATTGCATATGCATAGCAAAAATAGGACAAAATATTACGAATTAATAACATCAGGTATCAATTCATTATGAACTTTAAAAAAATAGTTCTACAAATCTTGTGTCCTGATATATATATATATATATATATATATATATATATATATATATATATATATATATATATATATAGTCATCCATAGACAGACTGTTTCGCTGCATCACAGCTCTTCAGTGAGACTAGACTAACAACTACCTAAAGCCAGGATTGAAACTCGACCATCTCAGCGGCAGTCAGTGTTTCTAACCGTTATGCTATTTGGTCGCTGCTAAAATGGGTATACGGAATTATAATGAATCAACATTGTCCAAACGCCTTCGCTCTATTTGTTTTCACAAAGAGCATTGCTTTATACGCTAGCGGCAGTTAGTTATTTTGATTGCGAATATGCTCAACCCAAGATAGGGAGAGATGTCTTTGAATCGTTTATCTGTTCTATATATAGGCAATATTTCAAAATATTACTTGCTAGCAATTCAGCCGGCTTTGCTCAGGCTCTATGTACTGTTCATAACTTTATGTGCATATGTATATATATATTAAAAAGTTAGACTTATGTTCAGGTAACCTACATCTAAAATTTCAAGTGTTTGGACCCAAAATAGGCGGAGGAGTTTGGTAGAGTCTGCAAGCGTCATCTCTTTCGACTTTGACCTCTTGGCAACCAAATTTTTACCCAAAAACTGATTAAAAAGCTTGCTGCATATGTAAATACCCTTTATGTAAAATTTAAAATGTTTAGACCCAAAATTGGCTGAATAGTTTGCTAGAGACCGCAAAGGTAAAATTTTTTGAACTTTGACCACTTTCCAGCCAAATTTTCGGTCAAAAACCGATTAAAAAGCTTACTCTATGTCTGAATACACTTTATGTTTGGTAGAGTTGTCAAAGGGCAAAATTTATGGCCGAAAACCGATTAAAAAGATTTTCCCACATCTCAATACCTCTTATGTCAAATCTCGAGACTGTAGACTGAAAATTGACAGAGTAGTTTGGTAGTGAAATGTACACACACAGACACACACACAGACAATTTCACTTTTATAGATATATAGATTTCTATTATTAATTTAAATAACAAGAACCTTTTTTATGGCAGTATAGGAGTTATAAATTAGAAAAAAACTCTCGCATTTACTTCGATAAAAAATAACCTCTTGTTTATTTACGTCATTCTCTTACTCTCCTTCCGTTACACAACTGTTGTTACTACTACTACTACTACTACTACTACTACTATCATCTCGATCATTTCCTTTACTCCTACAGCTTTACATCTCATTCACCCTTCCTGCTACAGTCCAAAACATTCAATATGCAAACAACCAAACATGTCTTTTTCACTTTTTTCTAGGCCATACTAATCCCGAGAGTGATCAACTTCGAGTGCTGACACATGGAAAGATATGAACGAACTTATAGTCATATACTTTTCTTCTACCTCACTTCGTTTGGATACTTTTTAGATCAAGCTCAAAAATACAAACAAGAGAAGGAGATTTCAAAAAATATATATATAAATGTATGAAATTATAAAAAAGTAAAAGCAAACAATAAAAAAACCCACCTTTTTACATTTTTGAATTAAATTTTCGTCAATGAAACACTCCACAATATTTGCCGGTATTCATTCATTATTTATATCTATCTTTATCATATTTTTAATTGCCTTTTATTTTGAAACTGCGTTTTGTAGCAAATAAAACCATTTGCTACATTCCAAAATCTTATTCTTAAAACAGAGGATAAAGTTCAGAAAAAGAAGATGATTGCATGATTGGCACAATGGATGACGTTGCAAACTACGGAACTGCAGCAATAGAGACGAAAACGAATACTTACCAGTTTCAAAGTATATTAGATGTTTCGCGCGTACAATGACCGTTTTGCAGGGCGAAATACATTTTTTCTTACGAAAACTATGACAAATTAAAATATTATTTGAACTATGAGGATCATTTATGAATTAATACTGTTCGGAAAGGTTTAAAAACACAGTTTCACTCCAGCAATGGATATAGAAGGAATGCGTTTAATTAATCGCTTTACATTATTTGCAGATCCGGGAGAAATTCTACACTCTCTTTGTCACAAACAATACAATAATTCTGTGTAAAATAAAACCATACTTGCATCTTTAAACGTTCACTCCATGGTGGTCCTCCTAGACTAAGGACCTTCAATCTAGAATTAAAGTCATGCCAAAATCAAACAAAGCTTCTTTCTTAAAACTGCACGCCTGTGGAACTCTGTTCCGTCTGCCTGCTTCCTACCTGACTACAACTTGGATGTCTTCAAGTCCAACGTTAAAAATTCCTAATGAATCGCCCCCTTAAGTAAACACTTCATCAAATCTCCACACTAACGTACTGTACTTGCAATAACTCTTATCCCTGAGTGGCTTCCGGGCCTTGATAAGTGGTTCCATTAATTGAAAGTAAGATCAGTTTTTATTTCGGCTACTGATATTTCCTACATCTTATTGGCAGTGAGGAGAGGCTGGAGATAGCAAAAGGCCACATTGTTTTGTTTGTCATCAATAATTCTTACATCATTAAGTCTGCTCCAGTCAAAGTTCGACTGCCTAATTTTTTCACATTGTACCTATCTCATCTGACGTAACTTTCTCTAACTATTGTTCTCACAGAGAAACGATCGCCTCAAAGGTAAACGACTTGACCCCTTACTAACTCTTACATTCCGCCTAACATAACAACAACTATCAGCGATTATATTTTTGGTTTCATGATTTGAGTATTCATTATTTTGCAAACTTCTGTTTTCATCTTCATAGTTGTTGCTTCACTGCATTTCAGCCAAATATTCTTCTGGCTTTTTTCACGATTAATCATCTGAAGAAGGCCAAAGGATGACTTGGCCAAAACGTAGTGAAATAACAACTATGAAGATGACGACAGAGTCTCCCCCCCCCAAAAAAAATGAATACACACACTATCAGTGATACTCTGATGATGCCTATGGAGGGGGGGGCAGCGCCTTGATTGCATGCCCCAAAGCCTCTACTATAAGTTCTACTACTGATAAATATTACAAGAAAGAGAGATACTTTAAATATGATTCGACCCACTCTCCCGGATTTTAATGTCCAAGGCCACTGCCTCATCACTTCCTTGCATGCCTTCTATACAATATCAATTTATTTAATCAATTCAACAATAATCAAGTTGACTGCTTCATCCATTCATAGAACTTTTTACTTTCCTTCTCCAGGTGCCACGAGGAAGGGTGCCCCACATGGTCACCTGTAGGTTTACTTCGTGTCTTGCAAACCTCTTTAACTGACTCATTCTTTCAATATCCCTAACCTATGAAAATAGTCTACTTGGATAATCACAGCTTCATATTTTTAAACCCCACTTAAACCATATGCCTTATTTTCTTGGGATAATGTCACAATAAAACGTATGATTGAAATTCATATTCTCTCACAAACCAGTCAAAGACTTTGTGGAATCGTCATTAATGACCTGTACAGTTAAAAAAAAAAAAAACAATATTCTTATAGTATTCTTAAAGTGCCAGTTTCACTCACACACAAGAGTAGAATGTGTTAGTCACCTGACATCCAGCTGTAAGGTTCTACTGGGAAACGGCTGCCAAACAATGACACAATAGAGTGTGCAAATATCTCCACTAGACCATTTATAAAAAAGTTGAATATCGAATATAGTAGAAAGTCCGAGGAACATGTTTACCAGAAATTACAGTTGGAAATAAGTAATATACCGTCCACTATAACTATGCAATTTCTACAGCTACATACATCGAAAACGAAGCTGTTAAACTTGACATAGTGATATGGGGCAAGAAGGAGAAAGAAGCAGCCTTAGTAGAAGTTAGTATCCCCCAATGATGCTGGGTTAAACAGGGCTGAGAGGGAAAAGATAACGAAATACCAAAGTCATATGTACAACACAAAAAATATGGAATTTTAGAAATATCTCTGTCATTTTACTAATTATAGAAACAACCGTACCCATGAAAAAGAATTTCAAAAACTACCTGGCAAATATACCCGGTGAACCAAGTGCAAGAGAGATACAAACAATTATCCTTAAAGAAACTGTTAGAATCTTTTAAAAAATTCTCGGTTGGGGTGTATGAGATAGCGAGTGAATGTCTGGCATCCGGTAGGATGCCCCATCGCTAGTAAGATCAGAATAAAAAGTATTGAAAAAAAAAGTGTAATAATCATGTGCAAACTCACATATATAAAACAACTACATTTAAATTCACATGCGTACACAAAAAGAAAAAAAAAAAGAAAATTGCCAAGAATGTTCTGACTTTCATTTCATAAATCTATAGTTTAATGGAGAATTTCTTGCATGTTTGTGCGTGTGTGTGTATTAGTCACTTGTAAGTTCTAAAACTGTTTGTTGGAGCGTCACTAAATTTGCTATAAAGCATACTTGAGAAGCGGGAATGGTGGTGTAACTACTACTACTACTACTACTACTACTGCATAATCACTTTGACACACCGGTTCCCACTGGATCACCGAAGTTAAGCAACTTTGAACCTGGTCAGTACTAAATGGGGGACCATTTGGGACTTTCAGGTGCTGTATGTGCTCTCCGCTTATCTCGGCATTGTTTCCAGTCGTCCTGGACTTTTCCTTGCCACTGGACTCAAACAGTGTCGATTCAGAAGAGGTGTGGTTAGGGATTGCGCAACCCTTACCTCACAATTACATGCGCAGCTGCCCCTACAAGGGGTATCCTTTGTCTTTCGAGACTGAATGGAGGCATCGGACTACTACTACTACTAGTACTACTGCTACTGCTACTACTACTACTACTACTACTACTACTAAACATTAATAGGTTTCCAAATTATTGCACAGAACTTCATCAAATTTGTATTCCGGACATGTTACAGTCTCTAATTCTACTCTAATTCCAATACTGAAACTCTTAATAGTTGTAGTATCGTAAAATAGCAAAGGATAGGTAATTTTGGGGGTAAAATAAATATGAGAACATGGTATATGATAATAACATAAAATAAATATGAGAACATGGTATATGATAATAACATAAAATAAAATAACAGCAATTCACTAACATCGCTCATCCTACAACAATGTTTATTTACCTTCTTGCCAAAAGGTTGAGCACAAGGTCAGGTATGGTCTTGAAAAGCCAACGCACTAGAACAAAAAGAACACACACGCACGCACACACATTTGAGTTTCCAAAATGCTTGAGCAGCCCAATCGGCATTACCCGATAGGAGCACCTCAGGCAACTATCAATAAACTAAACGCTTTTCAAAGAGAAGGTAAAGCCTAGGAAGCTGAAGTTCCTAGGTCTAAAAAAGAACCATAGCTGAGATGGACTTAGAACAGTCCATCCCGTAGAGTGTTCAATTACTCCTCAACAATAAAAAGATGAAAACTTATCGATTAAAAACTATTGGGCAAAATTCGATGAAACCGGACAAGAAGCATTCTTGACATAACAGTAGTCAACGTTATAATACTATTTACTAGCGGAACCTGTAGAAATTCCACGGCAGACTCTTTTACATGTAATATATTAATGTTGGCATTCTGTGGATGTTCAGCGTAAATGGAGACGCTCTGCTATTAATGTAGCTCTATTGTTAAATCT
Organism: Euprymna scolopes; assembly: GCF_053919585.1. Classification (NCBI taxonomy): domain Eukaryota; kingdom Metazoa; phylum Mollusca; class Cephalopoda; order Sepiida; family Sepiolidae; genus Euprymna; species Euprymna scolopes. The sequence goes on from NC_136497.1 coordinate 65,339,143, forward strand.
GCAAAAGTATTTATTTAAGTTAGCAGGAACGCCCGGCATAACCTGGTCATAAAATACACTTAAATGCAATATTTTAATTTATGCAGATTTTGTATATATTATTATAGAGTCAATTTTCTATTGATTCTAATATATTATAAAGTTTCCCAAAAAAAAAAAAAAATATATCCATATGACTTGGGTGCATCAACTTTAATCGAAACCGAAACCAAAACTTATGAAGAAGATATATATATATATATATATATATATATATATATATATATATACAACTTGAGTTTCTTCAGCTATGATCGAAACTGAAACCAAAACTTATGAAGAATTCTTGGTAGAATTATTTGTAAAAAAATAGATAGCTTGAGTGCCATCAGCTAAAATCAAAACCGAAACCAAAACTTCTGAATAATTCTTGGTGAAATTATTTATTACAAGAAATGGAAAATCATAACAATTAAACGACAGCCACTCGGAAGAAAAAAGATGTAGGCATAACACACAAAATAAGACACACGCTATCGTATTAATACATAGATTATTGTTATTTTTCAGACTACTGATACTTCCAACTGTTACTCTATAGGTAGTTGCAGAAGAATTTCATGTTGAAGCAGATAAAATGCTAAATAATAATCAGTTTTAAGTGACAGACTTCAAAGATCATAAAAATACAATTAAAAATTTTTTTAAGACTAGTAATTAAGTAATGACTAACGGAATGATAACAAGTTACCCCTGTGAATTAAATAAAGGATTCTGTTTAACATTCTGTACAGATTCCCGAGTTCGACATAAAAATTACCAAGTCCAACAAGATGCATCTAAAGATATTCAGAGGTTACATCGACTGAAATGTTGGGAGTATATGGGAAACGAGTTCCCCACGCAAGCAAACACAGGCACACACACACTGATGACTTTAAGACAATCACGATTACTGCCCTTTAGCTCTGGTAATACCATTCTTTGCCACAAGGGGGCGATACAGCCTACCTTCTCTTCTGGTTTGTATCATACCTTCTCTTTCTCTCTCGCTGGACCTCGCGACAATGTAGACGTGACGAAAACACTCCCCGGTTTTGGCAACCACCAAACCACCGCTCGACCTCTCATCAAAGACTCTTGAAGCCAACCCGCAAGTAACGTCACTCATACATCTTTTGCTCTGAACTTTTACAATTTAATACTTGTAGCTATGCTGTAAATAAATTTACTTTGGTTGTAAAGATAATATTGGCGTATTTTGTGAACTCATTTCTTGTCCGAGAGGAGCAAGCGACTATTACCATTTTTATTCTGCTACTTAAAATAGAGAATGATTTCGCCAACTACAAGAAAATGTGGCTTCCTCTATAAATATAATATTGAAGGTGAGCACAGTAGTCTGAATAATCCAAATAATATTAATTACTAATCCTTGTCTAAAACATTTCAAAACACTATACTACTATTGATACTACTAATACTAGACAAGTCAATCTTGTGATAGGTTATGTAAAAGGTATTTAAAATAGTGGCTTAGCAGGAAAAAAAGCAAGCATATAGGTAACAACATGGGACACCATTGATTATAGCCATCTGAAGAAGCGAAAGACCAGGGAAAGGTCCAACTGTTAATAATAATATCAGGTTGACAAGAAAGTTCTTGCGTTTTTTTAACTTAAAAATTCAGATGAATATATTTGGGCTCAAACAAAAATTTATTGATCGAAATAATCACCATCAGAATCAACACACTTTTGCCAACGCAAAGCAAATGTATTTATGTCAGTAACGTAAAAAGCTTGCGTTCTGGTGGCGATGGAGTCTCTGAAGGCGTTTTTGATATCGCTTAAGTTTTTGAAGCATTTCTCACACAGAAAGTTGTCAAGATGCTTGAAAAAGTGATAGTTGGTAGGTAAGAGGTCTGGAGTATGGCTGATAAGACAGAGTTTTGTGGCTCAATTCGTTCAACTTCTGCAGGGTCGGTTTAGCAATGTGCGGTCATGGAGGACAATTAGACCATTTCTATTGACTAATACGAGGTGTTGTTATCGAAGTTTCTGATAAATTTCATCCATTTGTTGACAGTAATTCACTGCAGTAATGGTTTTGTCTGCATTCAAGAAACTGTAATGGAGGAGACCGATCACAGACACCTAAACAGTCAGCATGATCTTCTGCAACTCTGGCTTCGGGAAGTGTCCTGGAGCTTCATCAGCTCAGCATCGCTGGTTCTCTTAAAGAACACACTTTTTATCGTAAATCACGACCCATTCGAGAAACGGGTTGTTCAATTCATGGTTGGAAATCATTGTATACATTACGTCTAATTTCAAGCAAGTTTTCGAACAGTTGTGCGTGCATTGGCTTCGACTAAGGTTTTTAATTGATCGTTGTCAACATTCGATGGCCGGCTACTACGTTCATCATCTTCAAGACTCTTGTCACTGCCACAAAATTTCTTAAACCACCATTGTGCTGTGCGTTCAGTATTGGTTCCTGTGCCAAATGCTTTGTTGATATTGCGAGCTGTTTCAGCAGCTTCGTGGCCTAGCTTGAATTGAAATAAGAAAATTGTGTGAATTTGCTTCTTTTCCATTTGTATTCAACTTTCTAAAAAGAAGACATAATTGTTTTCAAACGATTGTAATTTTAAAAATTCCATAGTGCGAAAAACGCTCTTTTAAACGATATATAAAGTAACTGCATTATAACGAAAACCTATTTAAAAAATACATCATTTGAAATCAAAATTAAAAATTCCACAAGAACTTCTTCTCAACCTAATAATAATAATAATAATAATAATAATAATAATAATAATAATAATAATAATAATAATCTCATTCTACGAAAAAAGAGGACTAACATCGTTTGGTATCACAGAAAATAGTTGTCAAGGGTTTGCGAGGATGGAAACATCTAGGTGAAAAAGTGCCATCCAATCATCTATTTGAAGAGCATGGAGAATACTGTAATCTTAAGGAGACTTATTATTCGAATTCGAAACCATCGTTTGTTATCAGCAAAAATTTGATGGTACTCGTCTGTTACAATAATGCATCACGGTTGTCAATACTGATCGAAAGAAGCAAAGAGTACTGGAAACCTGGAGTCAATTATCTCCACTCAGATTCCAGGGAACACGACCTATGATACATGTGAAAAATACATAGTGGAGAAGAAATAATAAACGCTTATAGATTCAAAACAAGTGCCTTAATAGTATCTAAATAATATGATTATTGAATTCAAGAGTCAGTGCTCAGATGTTTGATCGGTTAAAATTATGTAGAAAACTGAGATAGAAGCCTAGAAAGTTGGGTTATAAGCAGGCTGGAATGATTCATTATGCTTTAATGGACAAGTCTATTCTTTGGGTTCGGATTTGTACGTTGCCTATGAATAGCTAAACTATTATATAAATATTGTCTCATTCAAGCAAGAATTTTCCTATCAAGTATTTGGAGAGCTTCATGTTGGTAATTGTCAATTTTGTTCCATAGTGATATTAGGTTAATGGGCTGTACAATTCTTAAAAAGTCCAAATATTTCTATAATTGCAATTTGCATCCATTCAGTGTCAGCCACTTATAATCTCACGTGTACATATGAAAAATTTTCAATTAAATTCTGATTTTTACAAAAAAAAATTATTTAATGCAATTATTCTCTTTTAGGAATACACTCTGTATTGGCGTTCTAATGTTCTTTCTTTTACATTGGCATTGTTCTTGGAATGCCATCATAACGGCAACCATTAACTGCTAAAATTACTCGTCAGCAATAAACAGCCTTGCATTAAAACTGAAATCTAATTGCAGGGTACATTTCTTATTTCCATTCTTCTTTCATCGATCCATATTTGTTATGCTGATTACTTTTTCGTGCTCACTGTAACAGTAATACCGTTTGAAAATTCATTAGCCCCCTCCACCTCCTTCTGCAATGGAATGGAGTAGTATAGTGGTTGTATATGCGGACTGTGGGTTCAGTATTCCTGGTTTGAGTTTAGTCAGAGACCTACTGTATCACTTTTAATAATTTTAATAAAGGTATGAACCCATATATCCTCCATCAAGCTACGTTTTAAACAGTAGGGTAGACTAGACTTAAGCTGTATTTATGCAACTATATGGCATAATAATATTGACACCCTGGTTTCCATTAGATCACCGAAATTAAGCAAGGTTGAGCCTAGTCAGTACTAAAATGGGTGACCATTTGAAAATTCCAGTTACTGTATGTGCTCTCTGCACATCTCGGCATTGTTTCCAGTTGTTCTGAACCTCTCCTTTCCACCAGACTCAAGCTGTGCCAAGTCAGGATCGGTGTGGTTGAAGATTGTGCAGCTTTTGCCTCACAATTACACGTGCAACCACTCTTACAGGGTTTATCCATTGTCTTTTGAGACTGACCGGAGGCTTTTTTTTTGTGCAACTAGTCTGAGAAAAGGAAAACTCTGAAATAGCACCAGTCTTTTTCTGCTCGCCTGGCATTGTTTCCGGCCATCTTGAATTGCTGTTTGCCACTAGACTCAAGCAATATGAGAGATTGCACACATTTGTTTTGTTATGGACTCAACATGCAGATATACAGGGAATATCCAGGCATACCAAACCCACAGTTCACATGCACCTCTATAGCTATTCAATCATGGTTACCTTTTCCTTCATATTTGTTTCTATATTGTTATAGAACCTTGTGTCATATGAACGTTCTATATAACTTATTGCATTTGTTTTAATATATCTTTTGATATGCATACAATATGATGGCAAAATCCAAAAGCGATTCGGCTTTTTAAACGATGGCCTTTTCAAAGTCAAACTTAACACACAGGAAAACATAGGGAAAACTTGCACTTAATTCTATGCCGTGGAGATGCATAAAAATGTGAAACTGGTTGACTTCCCAAGATAAGGAGGAAAAATATAAAAAAAAAACTGTAATTAGAGGTGATAAATCTCTCTCTGTTGTATAAGTTTTCCTCGCCCAAAGTTCTCAGAAATCAAGGGACCCCATCCTAGGAGCTAACACTTGATCTCTATATGAGATATATAGATATTCAAATATTTTGTTAAATTTCTTCTTTATCTTTCAAACACTGAATTAGTAAAGAAGTTGAGAACATTATTTCCTTCTACCCAACTAACCATTTAAATACGTTATAGTCTTTCTTGTGGTCTCTTGGTCTTACTGGATTTCAGGACAAGAATTTATCCAGTCTTGTTGAGTATCCAGTTTTGTGCGGTTACTTGAGATAACATCACTTGGATAAGATGCACCATTCCTCGTAATAGCCATTATGGGTTAGCTATTTGAGGAGATCTTATTTGCGCCACGAATACTATGTGATTTTAAATATTTAGTCAGGGTTTATTTGTAGGAAAAAGTATTTTCATGCCGGATTGTCTTGACAAACTCTTGCACAGAGAGGCCTTAGACACTTGAGGATAGTGTTTAGTAGGTATTTAAGCATATCGAAGAAAGTGATGCCCACAAGCATATATGGAGTAAAACATCAATGAATGTCAATTGAATGCCTACTGGAGAGAACTTGAATGCCTAGTAAACACTGTCCTCGAGTGTCCAAGGTTTCTCTGTACAAGGTTTGCCAGAACAACCTGGCATGAGGATACTTCTTTATTCAAAATAACATTATATTCAAAGCCTAAATAAGATCCTCTCAGTATGGTTACCATACACTGGCTTATTTGAGGGATGGTACACCTTCTTCAAATGAAGTATGCCTCTAGTAACAACATTAAGCTAGATACTCCACCAGACCAGATGAATTATTGTCTTGAACTCCTGTAAGACTAACAGACCAAAATAAAGATGTACTATAACACAGTTAACTGGCCAATTACTGAAAGGAATTTTAATGTTCGTCTACTAACTGTATTTGAGAAGTAAATTAAACATTCGAATATCTATGTATCTCATATAGAGATTAAATGTTTGAGCCTTGATTTTTGAGCACTGCGACAGAAGTAATATACAAAAAAAAAAAAAAAGCTCCCCATAAAAATTTGCTTTGGCAGCCTACAATCTTTTATTCGAATCACATGGCCTACCCAACACATGTGAGATCTGATTACAAGGGTCTCAATACTAGAGCAACACGGTCTCACAAGGATCTCAGTGTCGGGTACTTGTGCTTGCCACTTGATGTTTAAGATACGTCTCAAGCATTTTCGGTAAAATCGTTCAAGCCATTTAATATGCCTTTGATGCAATGTCCATGTCTCCAATGAATACAACAGCGTGGTTAACACACAAATCTTGTAAACGCAGATCCTTGTTTGTCTGTGATGCCATGGTCAAACCACACTTTATTCTCTAACTTTACAAAAGTTACAATGACCCTTCTGAATTCGTCTGTGGATTTCAGAGCCATCTCTTGTACAAAGAACTACCAAGGTAGACAAACGAATCGACTACTCCTACAGACCATAATGTTCGGCTCCATGTATGACTGGCCCAGTATATACAGGAGTGAACATAACCTTTATTTTAGACAAACTGCTCTTCAGACCAAAGGCGGTGCAGGAGTCAGCAAAGCTATCCATTATATGCTGCATATCAACCTCAGTGTGCGAAAAATAACAACACCGTCTGAATACAATAGCTCTTTAACTAAGACATGATGCAACTTGGTTCTGGCATTAAACCTTCTAAGATTAAAAATGCGACCTGTGGTTCTAAACCTTAACATGATACCCTTATCAGCATCTTGAAACACATGAGCAAGTAGAGCAGCAAAAAATATAGAGAACAGAGTAGGGTCAGGAATATCACCTTGTTTGACACCATTGTCAACTGGGATTTCATCAGAAAATTTTCCGTTAGATGGGACTCAAGCTCTTATGTCCCTGTGCAGTTTCTTGAATATTCTAACAAAGGTTGGAGGACACTCTACTTTCTCTAAGATCAACCAGAGAGCATCTCTATTGACGGTGTCAAATGCTTTGGTCAGATCCACAAACACTTGATACAGTGGCATCTGCTGCTCAATGCATTACTTCTGGATTTGCTGCCCCCCCCCCCCGAAAAAAATCATATCCATAGTCCCTTTGCCAGACCTAAAACTACTTTGTGACTCCGACAAATATCTTCCAGTAGCTTGTTTAATAGAAGTCGTGCTAGAACTTTCTCAGCAGCTTCTAACAGCGTGATCCAACAGTAGTGGTTACAAACATTCTTCTGTCACTTTCCTTTAAACAGGGTCACGAAGACACCGTCAATTCAATCCTGTGGAACAGGAGCGCTTGCCCAGATTTTCTCAACAAAACTAAGGATAGCCTCAGCAATATTCACACTTCCAATCTTAAAAAATTCCATACATATATACATACATATATATATATATGCATATACATATACACACATATACATATGAGTAAAAATAAAATAAAGATACAAGCGATGGTTGACGTTATGTTATTTGAGAAGGAAAACCGAGAATTAATAAAATAGTAATCAACGTTTCGTCTCTATTTTAGGGGACATCATCCGGATTTTTCCTACAAAATCCTGATGATGTCCCCTAAAATGGGACGAAACGTTGATTACTATTTTATTAATTCTCGGTTTTCCTTCTCAAGTAACATATATATATATATATATATATATATATATATATATATATATATATATATATATATACATGTATAAATAGTTATATATATATACATATATATATATATACATATATATACACACATATCTATACATATACATATACATGCATACATATATACATATATAAATATACATATATGGCATACACATATACATATATATATACATACACACATACACATATATATATATATAACACACATACACACATATATATATATATATATATATATATATATATAACACATATATATGTATATATATAATACTTTATATATTTATGAGTGCGATTCTGTATTTTAGTTGTCCAAGTTTATTAATTCGATATGTTTAGATTAATTTGAAACTTTACTCCTGACAACTAAATTATACGATATCATATTTCAGACATAATTTTATTGTCAAATTATTGGTAGAAGAAATAGTAAAAGTTTCCACATTTACATGTTGTGAATATCATAAATGACAAGCCTTAAAATTTGATTTGTTTCATGTCATATAAAAAATTTGGTGGTTATTTAATGTGGAAACAGTAGATTATTATAGACGATTCCTTTTATACGATCAGTTAAACATGAGTTGCTATTTTATCAATAGCTAGATAATAAATGTGGGTTCATACCTTAGTTTTAAGTTGCATAATTTAACTCAGTTGATCTTATAATTTTAAACACTATCGCTTAAGCCAATTAGACACTAGTGAATTCATGCATAACAAATAATTAAAAAATAACAAGCCAATGATCAATGATCATGTGTACGAATTCATGAAACATGCAAGACACATGGAAAATATGCTTTTATAATTGTGTGATGTATACGCAACAATTCTCATGAACAGAATTTCTTTCCAAAAACTTCAAATCTGTGGAACATATTATCACGAAAGTGCTTCTCTGCATAATACAACATGATTGTATTCAAATACCATTTCAACAAATATTTGTCATGAACCGTCATAAGTAATAAATTCATTCCACTCATCATTTTCAATTCTCTCACAAGATTCTTCATCATCCATCTGTTACATGATAAGGGCTGCCCCCTTTTCATGTAAGTATAAAAATAGAGAGATTTAGTTAAAATGAAAATGAAATAGCGTAGACGAAATTCGAACCTCGTAATTTAGGTTTAGAAATACATTACGTGTGAGAATTAGAAAATGGAATGTAAAACAAACGATTGTTTAGCTTAGAGATAAAATAGTTTCAAGAAAAGAATGTACTCTTCAATTTTGTTATGAAAATTCAATTGAAAGAATGCAGCTACAAGATAATTTAATAAACATGTTTTTAACATATTGGAAATATAGGTTACTGAGAATAAAGGTTAAAATTCCTTTTGTAAAAAAAGGAAAAGTTTTGGACACGCATGTCCAGAACACGCGAAAGAAGACACATGTTTTAACATGTGTATGATGTCATGGAAAAATGGGAAGTTCTAGATGTAGATAGAAAAACTTCAAAGATAAAAAAGGAGAAACTGGGAGAGTCAGAGAGAGTCTGAGGTCGACAGACGACAGTCCAGTTTGGAATTCGAACGTCTAGAAGCGAGACGGTCACTTTTGAAACTTAGAATGTGAAGCTTTGAATTCTTGATGATGAAAACCACGGCCGGTCGTGAGAAGAAATAAGGACGCACACCGCAGGAGACTTTTGATGAAATGAAAGAAACTTATGGTGATAATGCCCAATCATATGACCTTGTAAAACGCTGGCATTGTGAATTCAAACATGGCCGGAAGTCTGTGGGAACAGCTCCCAGACCTGATCACCCTCCCTCTTCTGCCATTGATGAGGCATCTGTCCGTCAAGTTTAGGCTGCCATTTTGGAAGATCGGCGCATTACTATTCGCCAAATAGCTGAAGATGTTAAGATTAGTACAGGGTCTGTGGAAACTATCATTCATGATCATTTTCATATGCATAAGGTGTCTGCCAGATGGATTCCCAGGTTGCCACACCATTCCAAAAGCGAGAACGCGCTGAGTGCTCGAGGATGAATTTGGAGATGTGCCAAGAAGATGAGTCAAAGTTTTTCAAAAGACTGATTACACAGGATGAAACCTGGGTCCATCACTATGATTCAGAGACCAAAACCCAGTCAATGCACTGGAACCACTTGGATTCACCACCTCCAAAGAAGGCAAGGATGCAGCCCTCTGCTGGCAAGGTCATGCTCACAGTCTTCTGGGACCAGGACGGAGTAGTGATGACAGATTTCCTTGCAAAGAGTACCACAATTACAGGAGCCTATTATGCTTCACTTTTGAGGAAATTAAAGGAAGTTATCAAAATCAAGAGGCGGGGCAAGATCAGCAAAGTTATCCTCCTCCTGCGGGACAATGCTCCGCTTCATAACTCGCATGTCACCATATCAGAAGCACGGGCGTGTGGTTATGAAATCCTTCCCTCCCCATCCTCCCTACTCTCCTGACCTTGCACCCTCTGACTTTCACCTCTTCCCAGCCATGAAGTTGTTTTTGAAAGGAAAGCGTTTCCCAGATGATGCAGCCTTGATTTCTGAAGTCACGGTTGGAGGACCAACCTGTGGTGTTCTACAAAAACGGTCTCCAGAGCTGCATCAAACGATGGGAGAAATGCATAACTCTGGGTGGTTCCTATGTAGAGAAAGACTAATAACTGTGCCAAGTCTCGTTGCTCTACTGCTATGGAAAGTGGGTCAGGGGCATTACTTATTGTACGCCCCTCGTATCTTGGTCTTATTGGATTCCAGGACAAGAATTCATCTAGTCTGGTGGATTATCCAACTTCATGCTGTTACTTGAGATAACATTACTTGTAGAAAGTGCACCATTCTTAGTAAAAGCCAGTATGGGTTAGCCATACCGAGGAGATCTCGTTTGGGCTACAAATACTATGTGATTTTGAATATTTAGTCAAAGTTCACTTGTAGAGAAAGGTATCCTCACATCAGGCTCTCCTGGAAAACCCTTTTACAGAGAGACCGTAGACACTCGAGTATAGTGTCTAGTAGGCATTCGAGTTCTTTTCAATAACCATTCAAGTTCGCTACTATATATATTTGTATGCGTGTGTGTGATTAAATTCCAATACCAAGGAATATTGCAATATGTATTTATATGTGTGTGTGTGTGTCTATGCGTATATATATATATATATATATATATTTTATATGTATATATATATATATATATATATATTTTATATGTATATATATATATATATATATATTTTATATGTATATATATATATATATATATATATATATATATATATTTTATATGTATATATATATATATATATATTTTATATGCATATTTTATATGTATATATATATATATATATATTTTATATGCATATATATATATATATATATATATATATATATATATACACATTCTAACTTGTCGATTCAATACAAGGATTAAATGTGGAAAATTTTGTGTAGCTTAATTGCCATATATTTTCGTAAATTACTATCAAGCTCTACTCACATATTGAGCACTCTTAAGTAAGAATACACACACACACACACACACACACACACACACACATATATATATGCGTGTGTGTGTGTGTGTGTAAAGGATTCTCAGAGTTCCTCATGTATTTTATATGTATATAAATTATACAAATGTTTATTTATGTCTAGAGGTAAAAAAATAAAAACTTCCAAACCCTTGAGGACAAATTATTTGTAATTTAATTTCTTTACTATCTTTTAAAATAAATATATTTTGCCTGTTTCGTATTCAAAAGCGTCAACAATATGTAAATTCAAGATGAGGAACTCTAAGTTTTCTTGATTTTTCTCTTTGCTGAGCTTTAAAATGCTGCAATTGTGTTTAGTATTATGTTTCGAATGTTATTATTACATGAAATATTTACAGATTTCACAAGACCTTGCCACGATGATGTTAAAATAAGTGAAATCATCAGGCGTCATTAGCGATAATGCTAAGTTCTTAAGAAAAAAATACTGTGCATTCAGAACGATGCCAATAAGCAACGGATATGAAAATATCATAGTAGAGATTAATAGAGCACTCTTTGGCTGCTGATAATGTGCATTATAAACAGTAACATCCCCTTTTCTAACCAAGCTCAGACTATCAAAAAAAAAAAAAAAAAAACCGATTACATTTTCATCTCAGCTTGAAACACGTGTATTTCTACACACGTGGAAAAGCTGTGGTAATATGAAACAGACTGCCTGGGGAATATATATATATATATATATATATATATATATATATATATATATATATATATATATATAAGTAAACATACCAAGCCAAACATGCATTTAGATCACATTTCTGTTATTTTATTAGTAGTATAATTCGTCTTACACGTGTTTCGTTGAAGGGTGAAAATTCAAACAACTCACCAGAGACAAATTTATGTTCCTCAGAAAAAAAATAAAACGACACAGTTGAAGGTATTATATAGATAGGATATAATTGGTGGAAGGAAGTAGAAATGCTTAAAAGTCGTTAAGGCAAAGACCTTACTTGCTATATAATTTACCTATAAAATCGACATTTCAAATGTGAACGGCGAGTTGTACTTACGTAAAAAACAAAAATACCAAAAAAAGTATACCAAATTGACTTTTTCGTTTTAAAATTAAATTATTTCATTTTTGCTTATAAAATTCAATCTTTATAAAAGAAAATCTTTCGTTATATATATATATATATATATATATATATATATATATATATATATATATATATAAACAACGATTACTTTCGTTTTGGGGAGTACAATAAAACAAAATGAAGATTAAAATTTAAGCAGACGAAAAATTGGGAGACACAAATGTCAGGAGAACCCAAAATAGTAATTTGAGCAGGTACACATGGGGGAAAAAATACTAGAAATAACAATTTTGTTTTAGTAAGAAGGATAACGAAATAGTTATTTGTTCTTTCCTGGTAAATGCATGTATAAATAAATAAAAGTGCAGCAAACCAGCCAAGCCAGCCAGCTAACAATAACAACCAAGCCAGCCAGCCAGCCAGCCAGCCAGCTAGCCAGCCAAGCTAGCCAGCCAGCCAAGCCAGCCAAGCCAGCCAGCCAGCCAGCCAGCCAGCCAGCCAACAATAACAACCAAGCCAGCCAGCCAGCCAGCCAGCCTGCCAAGCCAACCAGCCAGCCAGCCAGCCAAGCCAGCCAGCCAGCCAGCCAACCAGCCAGCCAAGCCAGCCAAGCCAGCCAGCCAGCCAGCCAGCCAAGCCAGCCAGCCAGCCAGCCAGTAAGCCAGCCAAGCCAGCCAGCCAGCCAGCCAGCCAACAATAACAACCAAACCAGCAAGCCAAGCCAGCCAGCCAGCCAGCCAACCAGCTAACAATAACAACCAAGCCAGCCAGCCAGCCAAGCCAGCCAGCCAAGCCAGCCAGCCAAGCCAGCCAAGCCAGCCAGCCAGCCAGCCAAGCCAGCCAGCCAAGCCAGCCAGCCAGCCAGCTTACAATAACAATAACAATAATAATAATAATAATAATAATAATAATAATAATAGTTAAGCAAATACATAAATAAATAATTGATGTTTCATTGAATTTCGAGTTTCAGTTTTTAAGTTTGATGGTGCAAAGTATTTTTTGCGGTGATTGGGCCAGGGTACTCCCACTGTCACATATTAAAAAAAAAAAAAAACACAAAAAAAACCCATCAAAATCAACGATAAATTCATAAAAATAATATTTAAAAAAAAAAATTCTTTTTTTTTTAACTCCTAAGTGTTACGTTTGTAATCGATGAGATTAACATGATAAAAGAAAAACTAGGTACCCTGTGTGGATTTCAGACGGGTGGGGCATTTCCGTAACACTCAGCATTTTTTGTTTGATTTCCACTAAGCCACTGCAACGCGTGGTCAGGTACAACTAATAAAATAATAAAAAAAAACTTAAATTCAATCAGATTAAATTTGCTTTACAAATATATTTTAACTGAATATATATGAAACTAAATTTAATAGAACGTCCACTCAGCAAACAGATTAAACTATGAAAATAAACATGCTCGATTAATCGAGAAATAGATGCATATAAATAAATGCTAATTTTGAAAACTTTGTGTATTCATATGAATTTCTAAGCCTGTAAATATTATGAAAATATTTATTATTCAATTAAACTAGCAACTAAGCAAACTAATATTAATCCTAATTTTAATTTTAATTAACAAATCGTGACTCACGATGAATTTAATAAATGTAGTTTTCTAACAGCAGTGAAGAAATGGCAAAATGAATATTCATCGATCTACCTCATGTATATATATGGTAAGACTGGTAATTAGTAAAAACATGAAGAGAGTGCTCAATACTATTGTAGAGCAAATATGTGTTTTATTTTTATATATATATATATATATATATATATATATATATATATTAATGTTGGGACAATTAATCAGAATTGGAAAAATCGGATCGTTTTTGGGTATCGGTATCGGAAAAATCTATGTCTAGTTTCCGATGCAAAAACGATTCTTTTAATTATGTTATATATACGTGTTTGTGCGTGTGTGTGTGTGTGTGTGCGCGCGCTTGCACGTGTGTGTTCTTCACGACTACTCGTTTACATAAGCTCATTGGCCACTTTTTTGCTCACATCTTGTTAAAGGAAAAGGCTGAAAACTTTCAGAACACGATTTGTTTTTCAGATTGGAGTTGTTCTCTGAGCCTATACAAAGCGAAATTTGGCAATGATGACAGTACACCACTGAAGATTGCAGTTGAGCTATTTTTAAGAATATATTTTACGATATATACGACCTGTTGCGTCACCTAGAACTAGGTTTATAGTAGAACTATGCTTATATTATTTGAATCAGGAGCAGAGCCAATTAAATTTTTAAAAGCCAAAATTTATCCTTCTCCATTTGTTATTGTTGAAGGTCGACTGAACACATGGAATAAATAACTACAACACAGAAATAAAGTAGAAAAGATATATTGAAAGTAAGAAAGTATATACAAATATTTACTTAGCGTTCATTGGTATAGTCATGGGGAGACGGTGTCTGAAGAAGGTGTTGGCTGGGTGGTCGTCGACTCTCAATCTTGTGTCTCGCAGAATCTCTCGTTGGGTCTCTACCGTCTTTATGGTACCAACTATATTTATATAGTTAACACTCCACATATGCTAATTAGGTAGATCCTACCACAACAGTTATTTATATTTTTGTTTTTATCTATTTATCTATCCTTTTCAGTTATGGATTAAATAGTATTAATAATTGTTATGGTATTCTCTATTGTTTAAAATGGACTGTTCCTATCTTCCGATTCATAATTAGTTTTATTACTTTTGATTGTTGAAAAAGAGAGAATATAAAATAAGAGCAGGAATCTCCCACAATATACAATGGGAGAGGGTAAGATTTATAGGCAGAGACTTCATAAGAGCTAGTCGACCAAATTACAAATTATGGTTAACTAAAACAAGAAAAATGGATTTTATGTTCAAACTCAGTTTCAACGAATATTTTAATATATATTTTGTGGGATTCAACTGATAGGGAACAAGCCTAACACAAACAAATGTCGATTAACTCATTTTCACTATAGTAGATATTACTGTTTCGTATCGTTATTATATATATTATTCATATAAAATGATATATTATGCACCCTCCAGATACGCATATATATATATATATATATATATATATATATATATATAGTAAGTTATAAAAATATTTATGGCAATTAAGCTACACGGATTATTCCGCGATTCATTCTCGTGAGAATTCGCCAGGCTCACGAGAATAAAATGCAGAATATTCTGTGTAGCTAAATTGTCATATTCTCACGAGAATGAAACGTGGAATATTCTGTGTAGCTTAATTGCCATAAATATTTTCATAACTTACTACCTAACTCTACCTATGTATTGAGTACTGTTGAAGTAAATACTGAAAATTTACGCATAAAATTATATCTTTGTATATTAATTTATGTGATTAAATGAAGTATTCATATATATATATATATATATATATACATACACATATATATATATATATATATATATATATATATATATATATATAAAAGTAAATGGTAGTTTGCTTGACGCATTGCTGATAAATGAATATAATATATGGAAGTTTTAAAAACCAAGAGCAATGCGGAAAGGACTGGAATCACAAGAGGAAAGAAACAAAAAACAAACAAACAAACAGACGGGTATGTTCAAATAGAGAAATGTCTAACTATTTATTCATTTATCATTCCTCCTCTCATTACATAATTAATTTGCTTTGATATTGGTATGTCCGGTGTATATAAAGTCCGTTGGTGGTATGGAACTTTGATTAATTTTGGGAGAAATACCTCATCTTTTCAAAAAGAAAACAAGAGTATATTCAAGATGGTGAAAGAGACCAGGACCGCAGATAGAGGTTAGGACCGCAGTAAAATGTGACTAGTTAAATCTGTAGGTAACTGGGGTAATTTTTTTGTTATTAATATTTATTGGCTATATTTTTTTAAATCTTGTTTAATTTGTTATTATTTTTTTTATTTTATTATTTATTAGGAGATATTCTTATGGTTAATGTGTTATCCTATTATGTTAATATATTTTGTTCATTTATTTTATTATTATTATTATTATTATTATTATTATTATTATTATTATTATAGTTTCAATCTAGCGACGTAGCTAAGATTTTTTCTTTTTTTGTAAAAATCCGGGTAACATATGGTGTACGGGGGATAACTGTGTTTAACTTTATTTCTGTTATCTTTTTTTTTCTAACTTGTTATAAATATATTTATAAAAATGTTTTTATTTTCTATTTTTATTTATATTCATATTTAAGGGGCCTAACTAAGCTTAATTTCTTGCAATTTTTGTTATGCTTTGTGGCTATAATATTCTTTCTTTGTTTATGTACATTAATATTTACTTTTTTGTTTATTTCTTCGTATTTGTTACTTGTTAACTTCCTCCAGACTATCTCTCTATCACGTCTTACATCAATCTTCTCATGTATATATACATATAGAGTCCTGGTCAAAATCATATGACCACTTAAGTAAGTAAGCGTTTACGCATATTATCGAATTTTTAATCAAACAAATGGTTGAAACCATTGCCAAAAGGGAAAATATGATGGAAAAAAATTAAATCTGCTTCATGCGAAACCTTAACCCTGATCTAATAATTATTTTTTAAAAAACAAACATTTTCACCTGATCAAAATGATAAGACCACTTTAATAAAATCGGCTAGTTTTGAAAAAATGAATACGAAAAGCTTTCTATGTTACTAAAAACAACTTGTTAGTGGATAAAAAAATTTAACTAAATTATAAATGGCAAAAGGGAAACCATTATCAGAGTTTGAGAGAGGAAGGATCTTTGATCTTAATAGGGGTGGACTCTCCCATAGATCCATTGCAAACGAAGTGAATCGTAGCAAAACGGTCATCACAAATTCTTTAAGAAATCCAGATTAATATGGGCACAAAAAGAGTCCAGGTCGACAAAAAAAAAAAAAAAAAAAAAAAATAATAATAATAACCCCATCACTGGATCGCCGCATGAGAAGAAGTTTTTAAAAAAAACTGCAGTATGAGCTCAAGTCGATTGAAAAGCCAAACAGCAGCAGAATGTAGTCCTAAAACCATCAGAAGGCATCTGAAAATGAAGGGGTTCAATCATTTAAAGCGACTGCAGAAACCACGTTTCTTGAACAGCACAAAACTAACCGACTTAAACATGTCGCCAAATACCAGACTTGGGACGAAGAGAAGTAGGAAAATGTAATTTTCTCTGATGAGAAAAAGTTTAATCTAGATGGTCCAGATAGATTTCAACAGTATTGGCATGATAAAAATTTGCCCAAAGAGACTTTTTCAACTCGGCATAGTGGAGGAGGGTCTTTAATGATCTGGGGTGCTTTCTCGTCAGCTGAGACCCTAAAGTTGCAAGTAGTGAAAGGCGGGCAAACATCATTGAAGTACATTTCAATGCTTGAAAATGCTTCTATCAGGACTGAAGGTCCACGTCTGTGTGGAAGAAATTAGATTTTCCAGCAAGACAACGCTGAGATACACACTTCTCGACAAGCACGAGAATACTTTTCTTCAAATAATATAGAATTGTTAGATCATCCAGCATGTTCACCGGACCTCAATCCTATGGAAAATCTTTGGGGATAGATGGCAAAAGAAGTGTTCAAGGATGGAACACAGTATGATTCAATAAAGGAACTTTATGATTCAGTTTTCAGTACATGGGGTAAAATTCCTTCGCAACTGATAAAAAACTTAGTCCCAAGCATGCCGAAGAGAATTTTTGAAGTAATTCGTAATAATGGAGGCTATACTAAATACTGAGACCCTTTTTAGTAATTTATAATTGCCTCTTGTTAGATAAATTATCAGTGGTCTTATCATTTTGACCAGGTGAAAATGTTTGATTTTTAAAAAATAATTATTAGATCAGGGTTAAGGTTTCGAATGAAGCAGATTTAATTTTTTTTCCATCATATTTTCCCTTTTGGCAATGGTTTCAACCATTTGTTTGATTAAAAATTCGATAATATGCGTAAACGCTTACTTTCTTAAGTGGTCTTATGATTTTGACCAGGACTATATATATATATATATATATATATATATATATATATATATATATATATATATATATACACATATATATATATATACATATATATATATATACATATATATATATATATACATATATATATATATACACATATATATACATATGCATATATATATATACATATACATATATATACATATACATATATATATGTATATACACATATATATATATACATATATATATATATATACATATATATATATATACACATATATATATATACACATATATATACATATGCATATATATATACATATACATATATATACATATACATATATATATGTATATACATATGCATATATATACATGTACATATACATACATATATATATCTATCTATCTCTCTCTCTCTATATATATATATATATGCATACATATCTATCTATATACATATAAAAGTGAACGTGTGTGTGTGTGTGTGTGTGTGTGTGTTTGTACATTTCCCTACGCAATAACTCGATCAATTTTTAGTCTACAGACTCGAAATTTGATATACAGGTTACTGAGATTTGGGAAAATCGATGTGATCTGTTTTTGGCCAGAAATTTGGCGATTAAGGGGTCAAAGTTCAACGATTTGATCTTTGAGAACTCTACCAAACTCCTCCGACAATTTTGGGTCTACGCACTTGAAATTTTAGATATAGGTTTCTTGGACATAGATCTAACTTGATAATTTGATTTGAGTCCAAAACAATAAATTTTAAGGGGTCATAATAAAGGTCAAAGTTAAAAAAAAATTGGCATCTGTGGTCTCTTCCAAATTACTCAGACAATTTCTGGTCTAAATATTTGAAATTTTACATAAAGAATATTCAGAGATAGGGCAAGCTTTTTCATCTGTTTGGATCGAAAATATTTAGTTACCAATATATAAATTTATGTATGTATGTCTGCTTGCATGTCTACCTTAAACTTTCAATAAAGGCGACGGATTTTACCAAGATCAATATCGTTTTAAAGTTCGACCTTTCATACGACAAATATCGAAAAATTGGCTAAAAACATTAATATCTTCCCCTTCAACTAGGCACTTTTCTACAGGTGGGGGTCACTTTTTTCGCCGATATTTTTTAAAGTTATCCTCTCCTTTAGATTGTCTAGCCTTAATTTTTAAAAAATACCACTTCCGGTTTGGCGGTGGTTGTAACAGCATAAACGTTAGATTTTACCCCGTTCTTTTCCCCTTTTGCGGTACGGGTTCGAGCCTGCCTTCCAACTACCACATTTTTTTTTTTTTGCTCAACATACACATCCAAACACCCGGGCAACGCCGGGCTGAAATGCTAGTATATATATACGGCATAATTGCGTTGACACGCTGGTTCTCGTCAGATCATCAAAGTTAAGCAAAATTGAGCCTAGTTAGTACCAGATGGGTGACCATTTGGGAATTCTAAGCACTGTATGTTCTCTCCGCTTATCTCGGCATTTGTTTCCAATCGTCTTGAACATACATTTCATTTGCGGCTGGTATTTAACAATGTTGACTCAGGAGGGGTGTGTTTAGAGATTGCGCACCTCCTAATATGCATCTATATTTATTAATCAAACTAGAAACCTGTGCTGTGCCACAAATTTCGTGTACCAAAGGGTTAACTTCCACACTTACATACCCAATAAAGTCCATATGGGTGGTTTTGGTATAAAATGACCTGATATTTTTTAAAATCCAGCGACCAACCAAACATGATGAATTAATCCATTATTACGTCCAAGGATGGAATACTGTTGCCATATCTGGGCAGAAGCTGCTAAAAACAGCCTATCCTACCTTGACAGAGTACAAAATAGACTTCGTGGCTTAGTGGGGGATGCCCTTTTCTCTACCCTGCAACCTCTCTCCCACAGAAGAGACGTTGCGAGCCTATCCTTGTTTTATCGTCATTTCCATGGCAGGTGCTCGTCTGAACTCCAATCTCTGGTCCCCCCTCGCCAATCTTTCACGAAAAACACCCGTCTAGCTGAATCCACTGTGAAAAATTTCCCCCACTCTTTATCTGTGCCTAAATCAAAACGCGGATTCCATGAACAAAGCTTCTTTCTTAGAACTGCACGCCTGTGGAACTCTGTACCGTCTGCCTGCTTCCCACCGGACTACAACTTGGATGTCTTCAAGTCCAACGTTAACAAATTCATAATGAACCGCCCCCTTAAGTAAAAACTTCATCAAATCTCCACACTAACGTAATGTACTTGCAATAACCCTTATCCCTGAGTGGCTTCCAGGCCTTGATAAGTGGTGATCACTGTGTAAAAAAAAAAAAAAAAAATTTAAACAAATAAGAAATCTGTGTGTTGTCCAGCATTTGATATATGTTTACTCTCTATTTTTAGGAAAATAATGAGCTCCAGACAAATCAGAAATAAATTAGTATAAATGTCTTATGTTTGTTTCTTTTGATTAAATTCTATTTAAATTATACCTCTTCAGAAAATCGATATGGAGTTGTTCGATTACTTACAGTTCAAGTAGATTTAAATCAAGTTCTGAAATTGAGTCTTTTATTATTATTATTAATTGTATGTTTGAAAAAAAAAAAACGGGAGAAATTTAGAAATCTTTAAAGTTTAACAAAATCCAAACAAGAACGATAATTTGTATTATTTGAATTATCATCTTAAAAATTTATTTTCACAACGTTTCGAGTGATGTAACCTTCAACCTTCGTCAGTTGTACCTTAATGAACAACGGCGTCGATGACTTACTAAGTACACCTAGTATTGAATTTAATACAGTATAGGAACCATTAATTTTAAGTAATACATAAGGTCACCATTAATATTCCTATCTTCTATATACCTATAAATTCAGTTTTTTTCTCGTCCTGACATAGATATTAAAAGCCAATTTTTTCTTATTTAAAATTTCTTTTTTTTTTAATTATTAAAACGAACTTCTTAATATACTCGGTCATGCATATGCAAGAAATCACACGAAGGTTAACTAATTTGCATATTTCTTTGAAAAACAACACTTTTATGGTTTCTAATGAGATGATTGGTTTCATTTCACTATTTTGCTGAATTCTATTTATGCATAGTTTCTACATTCTGCATAATTGCGTGGAATTTAATCTGAAAATGTTCTAGAACACAGAAATATTTCTCTCTCTCTCTCACACACGAACTCTCTCTTTCTCTCTCTCTCTCTATATATATATATCTATATATATATATCTTTGTCATCCACATGCAGTAATGTTTCGTTGTATCACAACTCATCAGTGCAACTAGACATACACCTTTCCTCAGCTGTGGATCGAACCTACAACCGTCGAGTTGACAGCCGGCTGTTCTAACCATCGGACCATGAATCATTGCCGTAAATATTTCTCCTCGCGTGTGTATTAAATCCACACTCGCCCGTTGCTTAGAGTCCTCAAACCATAAGTTTGTTTACAAACAAATTAATAGTGGGCTTTGCTTAATACTGTGGATGACTACATATATATTTGTAGTCATCCACATACAGTACTGTATCATCGTTATATCACAACTCATTAGTGTGGCTAGACCAGCACCTCTCCCAGCCGAGGATTGAACAGGATTAATGTACAGAATTGAAATTTGATGTATAGGTATTTGGATCTGTAGCACACTTTTGATAGGGGTTTTAGCCGGCAAAAATTGCTGGTAAGGGGTCAAAATTGAAAACGAAACAGTTGACCTTGGCAGGATGAGTTGAATAAAACATTACGCGTGCTGTTTCTTAATTTTTAATCTTTTGTATCTGTCCGTAACTCAGATGATAACGACGATGGAGAAATAAGTAAGAGTTGCTAAACATTCTGGTTTTGATTCTAACGGATTGTACCCAAGTCCTACCTTTTTTTAATGACTTTTGAGATCATTATTATATACTGAATAATAATCAATAGGGAATTGGCTCTATAGTAATGCATACAAAATCTGCATGAATTAAAATATTAGATTAAGGCATATTTTATGACTCGGTAATATTAAGTGGCTTCATAGTATACATATGTATACACACACACATATATATACACATAATATTTTGTGATCTATAGTGATAAGCAGTAACAGATAAAATACTAGGTAAGAGTTCAGTTCTAAATGACACTTACCTGGAGGTTGAAGGTTCAATCCTCATTGCGGATAAATTACTTAAGACTTCTATTCGACCATGGCTGAGAGAATAATAGTACAAGAGTTGATTTAATAATGGCTTCCATTCGAAATCCTGTGCAGATTCCGGAGTTCAATTGAAAGATTCACAAATTCAATAAGATACATCTGAAAAAGGATGGCAGTTACATAAAGAATAACCCTCAAGATGAGAACAGCAATCCTAATAATCCAAATAATCAATCTTCGTTTCAAACATTCAGAAACATAATTTTGGGAATTCTTAGGATGCACTCATTCAGTCTGAATATCTAATAATGGAAATGCTGTTTAAAATTTAAGCATCGTTTTCGTATTTTAGACACAGTCTGATTCAAAGGGTTTACATCAGTCTGTTATTTCACATCTTGCACATTTGAGCCAGGTCTTCATCAGTATATCATGCTCATGACGAATTGTAAAGTTGATACAAATGTTAACATGCTGTACATGGTAAAACTATCTGATATGCTAAATGTAGAAGCTATAGATGACTTACTTTTGAAATATGTCCATCCTAGGCCACTGAAAAAATATTATTTCCTTTTATGAGGTTATGGTACAGTATGATGGCTTTTCTTTGGATCCTTTCTTAATTAAGAGAACGGTGAAACTTATGTACATACTCGCCCCAACTTTTTGATATTTTCTTTTCTTTTCTGTTGTCCTATTCAACAAGTTGAAGCATGGAGTGTACCTCCATACTTTAAGCAGTGGTGCCGTGGTAGCCTCTTTAACTTTGCCTGCCTCCAAGCTGACAACACAAGCATTACAGCGATCCACTAACTTCTTCCTCCTCCCCTTAGCAAGTACAACCGTGGCATGATTAGGGGGCTTGTGTATCTCTAGGGCCCACATAGCTATGCTGGCAGGAGATTTATCTCCTGGTAGGGTCACCCAAGCCAGACAGGTTGAAGGGTAAAGATCAGATTAAGAGAATTCACTGGTCCTTCAGGTTGGGGGGTTAGAATAGGGTAAAAAACCCAATTCTGTAAAAGAATGAAAGTTACAGAAACTGTAACGACATCATCTGTGGAATGGTTCGGAAAACGTCCTCTCTAGTGAGTTCCTAGTGTGAGTGGATGAAAGCCTCCGGAAAGCCAAAATATCCTAAACATCAGATGGCCAGAGACTATCTCCAATGAACAATTTTGGGAAAAAACAAACCAAACTCCAATGGAGATAGAAATCAAAAAACGAAAATGGAACTGGATTGGCCACACCTTGCGGAAGCCTGCATCCAACATCACCAGGCAGGTCCTTGAATGGAAACCGCAAGTCAAGCGTAAAATTGGTCAGACATGGAAGAGAAGCATTGAGGCTGAGACTAGGGCTGCTGGAATGATATAGGCCAAACTGAAGAAAACCAGCCAGAATTGGGTTCATTGAAGGAGCGTCGTTGCAGCTCTATGTTCCCCAAGGAATCAAGAGGTCTAAACTTCTTCATGCATATATGCAGAAATTTTGGCATGATCATCAGTCTAAAAAAATAAAATCTTCAGCTAAGATGTTAGCAGTACCCCAAACATTACTATTGGCGACTACATTCTCGAGAACTTGGAGGATTTTACATACCTCAGCTCCACAATTCTCTAGCTATCTTTCCCTGGACACAAAAGTCCACAAACGGATTGCAAGGTAGCAACAGTTATGACTCATTTGGCAAAAAGAGTCTGAAGCAATAAGATGCTGACCATGAAGATGAAGGTGTACTGAGCCTGTATGCTCAGCATGTTGCTCTACAACCATAAATCATGGACCCTCTACTCTTGCCAAGAGAATAGATTCAATACCTTCCACCTTCACAACTTCAGGAGGATCCTAGGAATCACCTGGCAAAACCACATCTAAAATAAGACTGTTCTTGATCAAACAGACATTCTAAGCATGTTCACTCTGCATATCCAACAACGACTTTGATTGTTTGGTCATGCCAAGCGAATGGAAAGATCTCAAGAATTAGCTCCAAACTGACATGTCCTACAAGGTGGCCTACAAGCGAAACATAGGAGCAGGTGGCATCGACCTAACAGGCTGAGAGTCTGTGGCTGAATACCGCAGCCACTAGAGATGAGCGGTAAAATCATGTTTCAAGAGAAATGAAGAGAGGGGAGACAAGCAGTTGAGGGTCAGGAAAGAGAGAGAGAGCACAGATGGCACAGGGTTGCAATTGAGTTATCACAATTAGATGCCACCTACATTTGTGACATTTGCAGTAGAGCCTGTCGATACTGAATAGGTTTGCACAGTAACAACAGATGATGCAATTTTTCAATAGAATAATCTGAGACGTAGAATTCCATTGTCTCCTGAGGCAGACGACAATGCTGATTAGTTGTATCATAATAAGAAAATAAAAAAACTTGTTTTCAACAAAAATGCAATAGTTCACTTCTTATTCCAAACAGATTTTTATTTTACTCTTTGCCTTTGGAACGAATATATTGGAACATAAGCCTGAAAGATTATTATCAAAGTTGTTCACAATCAAATGTGTTTACCATATTTTTTTCCCTTTTTTTACATTAATTTCAAGACAGATTGAAGTTTGGACAATGATATTTCTCAACCCGATTGCCCTGCTAACATTTCTTAAGCAAAGCTTAAGAATTGGTAGCAAGGCAATCGGGTTGATTAAATTTTATCTGTATATCTATGTATAAGTGTAAAAGGATGTACGTCTGTTTGTACCTAAAATATTTAGATCAACAAAATATACAGGATGTCTCAAAGAATTGTTATAAAGTAGGTTTTAAAAGTTCATTTCATTTTCAGAACGTATTAGAACTTAGAAGCATTACATTATTGTATTGTCGTCATATTTACAAAATGACATCCATTTTAGTTGATGCATTGAAATCAATAGACAGACAAATGTAGTGAAGTAGAAAAAAAAAAAGAAATTTAAACAAAATATATAAGACACAGCTGTTCCTTCCAAAAGGTTGAGCTCTTCAACGTCCAAAAATAATTCACCGTCACTTCTTCCAACCGTCGTTTCACTCTCTGCGCTCTTCACCCTGCTTTAAAAAAAAAAAAAAAAAAGTACCGTTTATATGCTGCCCATTTCTCCACTTATGCAAATTGACTATCAACCAGAGCCATCTAGTTTTCCATTTCTCCAAACAGCCAATTTGCAAAGGGGGACAACTCAAACCACACCTATGTCCATGTCATTTGCACAAAGGAGAAAGTTTGATATTAAAGAAACAAGGAGGCAGAATCAAAGTGAAGGCAAAATTCATTATACAAAAATGGCAGAACACGGCTATATAAAAAAAAAAAAAAACGGGGTGGGGTAGTCTAGATTAGCTGATACTGACAAATTTAAAACTAGGGTCGAGCCTGAAGACATCGAAAGGCCTGAGGAAGAACAAAAAAAAACATGGAGGAAAGCGAGAATGTTGTAACAGATGTAGAGGAAAAAGATAGGCTAAAGTCTCCATTAAAAAGGTCAAAAAAGACAATTGCAAGAGTGGTATAGACCTTCAAGAATAGTCATGAGTGATAGATCAAATCAGGGCATTGAATCTCAAAATGCAAATACCAAAATAGAGCAAACCTCATGCATCGGATATCACTGTAATATATATTTACATTTTTTTTTACAAAGGAGTCACCACTTATCAAGGCATGGGTTAATGGGTATACAGAAGTAGTGGAAATTTTGTAAATTGGATTACTTAGGGGGATAGTTCATCAAGAACTTTTTTTACATTGGACTTGAAGACAATCAAATTGTAGTCCACTGGAAAGCAGGCAAAGGGAAGAGAGTTCCCCAGGCGTGCAGTTCTAAGAAAGAAACTTTGTTCATGGAATCTACGTTTAGGTTTAGGCTCAGATGGGAAATTATTGATAGTGGTCTTGGCTGGACAAGTGTTTTTCGTGAAAGTTTGACGAGAAAGGGACCATAGATTGAAGCTCAAACGAGCACTGGCGATGAAAATAACGTCTCTCCAAAATGGGGATGAGACCTTCAGAATTTTCTAAAAAAAAAAAAAACAGGTCACAGATTTTCTTTCTCCTTTTTTCCATATAATATTCTTTTGTGGACATGTGCTTTATATATCTTATTTTTCTATATTTTCTGTATAACATTTCTCCCACACGGACGTCCTCCAAAACTCGAGGTCAAACTGGAATTAAAAGGCGACTCAACAGTCCTCCAAATTGGAGCCTCATCACTAGATGCAGTTTCCTATCATACACCAAGACAGATTATCTTTAACCTATAGATTCTGGGCAATTTCCAACCAGCACAGAAATGGATACAGTTATATCAATACGGAATGGAAATCACTAAGCATGTAACGAAATAGAAACCCATATAAAAGTATCTATGATTTACATTTCCAGAAATATTTTTTTAAATAATACAAGAAGTGTTAAAACAAAAGAAAAAAAAACTTTATTTAATGAAATATAAAAGAAGTTGTTTTTTTTTTGGTTCATGATAATACAAAAAGTATTAAAACTAAAAAAAACTTTATTTAAAGAAATATAAAAAAAATAAGTTTTTCAATTTTGTTATTGTTTTGGGATAATACAAGAAAGTGTTAAAACTAAAATAAGTTTTTTTAAGTAAAATAGTTCTATTTGGTTTCGTATTTCATTTCATGCTTAGTGATTTCCGTTCCATATTTGCATCAACCATAACCATTTCTGCCATCTTATTTTGGGAGCACGCTGGTTGGAGATTACCAGATTCTGACAGGTCAATAAAAGCCAGCCGGTTCAATTCTCATTAGAAATATATCCAGTTTGTAGCAATAAAGCAGAAAAGATGTTTCGCGTTTTGGGTGACCATTTTCAGATAAAAAAGAACTCATATATTATATTTTTCTTAGTCTGTCTGTCTGTCTATTCAACTTTTTCTAGAAAACTACTGGACTGATCTGACTAAAAACTTATATAGACTTTTGTTATGATAATATGCAACAAATTAAATATAGTATCCGTACGATGCACAGTTTAGGGATAAATGCGGATTAGTATTCAATGTAAAACTGAGCACATATTTAACCATCAATTTGGCATAAAGCACTCATTTTAAGTCAACGTTCTATAACTGTTCCCGTTTTTTTTAACGGGCTAAAAAGTTCAGTGTGTTTATAATTACTTATAATTATACTTGGAACTAATTACTCACGTGGAGAACTAATTTGTATGTGCAGAGACCAACTAATTTTAAAAAAGAAAACGGTGAGTCGAATTTCGAACAGATAAGAAAAAAGTTTTGCTGTTGTTGAAGACGGTGTTGTTTAAACAAAAGTTCCTTCTTAAATTCAGACCGTCACTGTAACTTCATGACAGCCACAGGAGATGTAAATACATTTTTAGTTGCGTGCAAGCGACTCTATAAATTGGTCTGTCGGTTGGTCTGTCCGTAACACTTTTGTGCTTGACCATTTTGGTTAAGATCAAAAGTCTGTTGTTAATAGATGTTGTTCTGAGCTTTTTGGCCGGTTTCCATTAGTTAGTTTAGAGTCCACAGAGTGAATGAGGTATTGTAGTAAATGTTGCCAGTCAAGAGTAAAGTCGCCAAAGACTCCATTTTCACTTTAGTAACAAAGACGCTACAACACTCCCCCTCCCAGATTTTATAGGGCCTTGTGCCTAAATTTGTTTTGTAAATTTGAATTTTGCTTTTAATTTATTTTAATTTTACATTGAATTATTTTTATTGTAATTTTCATTTTCACAAAATAAATTATATATAAAGATCAAAGTGTAGTATCTGTTCCGGCAGATACTGCAAGCAAAGACCATATGTGGGGGCAGCCTCACATATAAGACCTTGCTCAATGTAGGGGCAACCCTTCATACCAACTGTCACTATCCAGCTCCCCTAATCCCCGGGGAGTTGGTCCCCATTTCCCCTTCATTCCCCACATTAAAAATCGGCCTTGTACCTAATTTGCTTGGTGGGGGAGCAAATAAATACCAACCCCACATATAAGACCTTGCTTAATGTAGGGGCAACCCTTCATACCAATTGTCACTATCCAGCTCCCCTACTCCCTACTCGGTGGGGGAGCAAATACCCTTTTCTTGGTCGTTTGGCTAAGATCAAAGTGTAGTATCTGTTCCGGCAGATACTGCACTTAAGATAATTTGTACCAGTCAATGGAGGGGAAACCCTCTATACTGGGACAATTATTATTTTTGGTAACCAGAGTGACCCCTTTTAGGGGAGCTGGTTTTTACCTCACATTAAAAACGGCCTTGTGCCTAATTTGCTCAGTGGGGGAGCAAATAAATACCATCTGTTCCGGCAGATGCTGCAAGCTATGACTAGCAAAGACCAGATGTGGGGGCAACCCCAAATGCCTGACCACTAACCAGCTCCCATTTCCCACCTCTCGGGAGCTGGTCCCCCTTTTCCCTTCCCCCTCCCTTCACTCCTCACATTAAAAATCGGCCTTGTGCCTAATTTGCTCGGTGGGGGAGCAAATAAATACCATCTGTTCCGGCAGATGCTGCACTTAAGATGATTTGTACCAGTCAATGGAGGGGAAACCCTCTATACTGGGACAATTATTATTTTTGGTAACCAGAGTGCCCCCTTTTTGCCTACTTTTAGGGGAGCTGGTTTTTACCTCACATTAAAAACGGCCTTGTGCCTAATTTGCTCAGTGGGGGAGCAAATAAATACCATCTGTTCCGGCAGATGCTGCAGGCTATGACTAGCTATGACTAGCTATGACTAGCAAAGACCAGATGTGGGGGCAACCCCACATGCCTGACCATTAACCAGCTCCCATTTCCCACCTCTCGGGAACTGGTCCCCTTTTTCCCTTCCCCCTCCCTTCACTCCTCACATTAAAAATTGGCCTTGTGCCTAATTTGCTCGGTGGGGGAGCAAATAAATACCATCTGTTCCGGCAGATGCTGCAAGCTATGACTAGCAAAGACCAGATGTGGGGGCAACCCCACATGCCTGACCTTTAACCAGCTCCCATTTCCCACCTCTTGGGAGCTGGTCCCCTTTTCCCTTCCCCCTCCCTTCACTCCTCACATTAAAAATTGGCCTTGTGCCTAATTTGCTCGGTGGGGGAGCAAATAAATACCATCTGTTCCGGCAGATACTGCAAGTAAAGACCATATGTGGGGGCAACCCCACATATAAGACCTTGGTCAATGTAGGGGCAACCCTTCATACCAATTGTCACTATCCAGCTCCCCTACACCCTGGGGAGTTGGTCCCCATTTCCCCTTCACTCCTCACATTAAAAATCGGCCTTGCGCCTAATTTGCTCAGTGGGGGAGCAAATAAATACCCTTTTCTTGACCTTTTGGCCAAGATCAAAGTGTAGTATCTGTTCTTACTACATGCTTTACTTATGTTTGTAACTTTTCCTTGGCCACATGGCTAAGATCAAAGTGTAGTATCTGTTTTTAATAGATGATGTGCTTATGTTTGTAACTTTCCTTGGCCACATGGCTAAGATCAAAGTGTAGTATATGTTCTTAACAGATACTGCACTTACATTTGTAACTTTTCCTTAGCATGGAAGGGGAAACCCTTCCATGCTAAGGCATTTTTGTCGCATGCAAGGCACTCCATCGGTTGGTCTGTAACACATTTACATTTTTTTTTTTTTTTAAGCAAGGGGTATGGTATGGAGTAACATTTTTGTCCCTTGATTTATCTGAGAGGGACCTATGTTTTCAATGGTCCACCTGTCCGTTAGTCCGGATGATTTATGGATAACCGTCCATTAGTTGTTCCTGAAATTTTGTCACAAATTATATTTTAATATATAAATGTGCATAGTAAAAAAATTTTTTTTTTCTTTTTTTTCGAAAAATCCTGTTTTGCCCGCAGGGGCTTAAAAGGTGTCAAAAATGGCCCAAAATGGCACTTTTTGTCCTGTAACATTTGATCCATCAATTAGATTTTTCTGAAACTTGCCCAAAATGTGGAGGGCATTGTTCTTAATATAAATTCAGTATGAGTGACCATGGCAAAAGTCTGGTTTACGTCCCCCGGGGATTTTTCGTGCTGAAAACGCCCTTTCTTCTGCCGCGTTTTTCATATTTCTCAACAAAAACTTGATATGTCTATATAGTGGTTTCCCATGTTGCTGAATGTAAATATACATGTGGTAAGGTGTGAAACTGCACTGTTTGTCCATTGTCACTGGTATTCGGCATTTATAGTGGTTCATAAGGTGTACCAAAATTGAAAAAATTACACTTTTTGCTCCATAAATTTTCACCTATCCATTAGACTTTTCTGAAACTTGTCCAAAATGTAACTTTTTCTTGGCCACGTGGCTAAGATCAAAGTGTAGTATCTGTTCTTAACCGATGCTGCACTTGTTTGTAACTAATAAGTAAATGTGTTATGGACTGACCGACTGACCGACCAACGGCGAATAGTTTTTTTTTAAATGCATACCACAGAATATTTTTTTTTAGTTGTGTGCAAGCAACTTTATAAATCACTCAGTCGGTCGGTGGTCCATAACACATGTACTTTTTATTTATTTTTATATTTATTATACCACTATTTATTGAATTTCGGGGTTCCTGAATACGAAAATAACGTTTCAAATTCCCTAAATCAAATAATTTTTGTGATATAAAGAGGGGATCACTTTTGTGTATTAATTTAATGTAAAATGATCACCCACTTTACAACCAGTCAGTCTCAAAGCCATTCAAGTCATTCTCCAGATCATTCAAGTTGTTTTTGAAGGATTCCAGTTATTTTTTAAGTATTCAAGTCATTCTTAAGGTCATTCAATTCATCCTTAAGTTCATTAAAGTCATTCTAAGTCATTTACTTTTTATTTATTTAAGTCATTTCAGCCCATTTTTTGGTCATTTTAGTTTATCTTTAAGAATTTCATGTCAATCTTACATTCACGCATTCATTCATTACACAAGAGCACGTGACTAATGGATATCGGCCTTGTTTTTATTACGAGGTATTAGCACACCGAATATAGGAGAAATGGCAACAAAGTTCCCTGAACCTCGCAAAATATATGTCTTACCACTGAATATAGTTAATTAGATAAATCCTTAATGAAAAAAAGGATAAAGTTTTGGACGAGTCTGCGATATAAAATCATAAAGGTTGTATTTTCTTTCCTTCATTTTTAAGACAACAAAAATGATTTGTTCTTATACGAGGACGTGCAATAAGTAATGCCCCTGACCCACTTCTAATAGAGTAGAGCAACGAAACTTGGCACAGTTATTAGTCTTTCTCTACATAGGAACCACCCAGACATACATTTCTCCTATCGTTTGATGCAGCTCTGGAGACCGTTTTTCGTAGAACACCCCAAGTTGGTTCTCCAACCATGACGTGACTTCAGAAATCAAGGCTGCATCATCTGGGAAACGCTTTCCTTTCAAAAACAACTTCATGGCTGGGAAGAGGTAAAAGTCAGAGGGTGCAAGGTCAGGAGAGTAGGGAGGATGGGGTAGGGGAGGATTTCATAATCACACGCCCGTGCTTCTGATATGGTGACATGCGAGTTGTGGAGCGGAGCCTTGTCCTGCAGGAGGAGGATACCTTTGCTGATTTTGCCCCGCCTTTTGATTTTGATAGCTTCCCTTAATTTCTTCAAAAGTGAAGCATAATAGGATCCTGTAATTGTGGTACCCTTTGCCAGGAAATCTGTCATCATTACTCCGTCCTGGTCCCAGAAGACTGTGAGCATGACCTTGCCAGTGGAGGGCTGCACCCTTGCCTTCTTTGGAGGTGGTGAGTCCAAGTGCTTCCACTGCATTGACTGGGCTTTGGTCTCTGGATCATAGTGATGGACTCAGGTTTCATCCTGTGTAATCAGTCTTTTGAAAAACTTTGACTCATCTTCTTGGCATATCTCCAAATTCATCCTCGAGCACACGGCACGTTCTCGTTTCTGGAATGGTGTGAGCAACCTGGGAATCCATCTGGCAGACACCTTATGCATATGCAAATGGTCATGAATGATAGTTTCCACAGACCCTGTACTAATCTTGACATCTTGGGCTATTTGGCGAATAGTAATGCGCCGATCTTCTAAAATGGCAGCCTCAACTTGATGAACAGATGTCTCATGGCAGAAGGGGGGGGCGACGTTTGTGAGCTGTTTCCACAGACTTCCGGTCATGTCTGAATTCACGATGCCAGCGTTTTACAGGGTCATAGGATAGGATATTATCATCATAAGTTTCTTTCATTTCATCAAAAGTCTCCTGTGGTGTGTGTCCTTTCAAATATAAAAACCGGATCACTGCTCGACATTCAACAGGCTCCATTTCACACCTGACTCAGTTCAAACACCTGTAAAACAGAAACCACAATTAGTTCAGAGCTGTGATTTGCCACATAACCCGTAGAGATATAAATCATTGCACATGCAAAATTTCAGCTAGATCAGACTACTGGAAGTGGGTCAGGGGCATTACTTATTGCACGCCCCTCGTATGAGAACTTGTCTTACTTATTTTTCTTGGTACAATAAGGATTTAATATTTGAAGATGCAGTTTTCTGTCTGCTGTCCTTTATTTATGAAAGAATCTTCTATTTCCTCATGTTCTTATTGCATCCGGTTGAACTGGTAGAGGTGAAATGTCCTGTTTTCTGGTTGGCCTGTATCAATCTTTGAGTTTTGAAATCATAAAAAGCTTCCTAATTGAATTCCGTTTTTTTTTTTCAATTTCACTCTTGAAGCAATTTCGATTTGTGCTCTTTCTGTTTCTCCTCTGACCTTTTGTCTAAATTCTGGAGAGAAGGTTAAAAAAATATGTGATGATAATGCTAATAAACATGTTCAAAATAATAAATAATGATTTTAGTTTTCTCATCAATTATTGATTAGCTACGTGTAAGTTAGTTCGCTGGACCTTATCGTGACAAAGGTCCATATAAAATTTCAGACCAGATTGTACCAGTAGCTTTTGAGAAAAGGTGAAACGAACAGACAGGCAGACAGACTAAGAGAAATATAAAACAAATTCGCATTGTGTTCTTTCTATTTTCCCTAAGACACATCTGCCTTGAGTTCCCCCATGGAAGCGCCTTATTATCATATTTCTATTTTCAGAAATTTTTAGCTCTAACTTGAGAAATTATGATAAACATTTGTCTCATCGACCATGGAATTAAATGTTGTTCTAACAATGGGTATAGTAGTTTGTACCTTGTTCATGTTGCCACCTGCAAGAAAAATAAAGAAGTTGCGGTTTTATTTCCTGAAATGCTACATGATATGTGTCAGTTTCATAAGCAAAAACAATAAATAAATAAATACATAAATAAATAAAAATAAAAAGGAGGCTTCATCATCTGTGCGACCGCAATCGAGATTGTGGAGTTCGGTAAACTTCATAATCTTTTCATATGACTGCTAATGTGTGCACACGCAACCACTACATACATTGAAAAGCAGGAGAACTGAACTGACCTTCCACCTACATACAACGCCTTGGTA
This sequence comes from Euprymna scolopes, assembly GCF_053919585.1. Lineage (NCBI taxonomy): Eukaryota > Metazoa > Mollusca > Cephalopoda > Sepiida > Sepiolidae > Euprymna > Euprymna scolopes. The sequence continues at coordinate 65,372,986 of NC_136497.1, forward strand.
GTCCCAAATGGAAACTATCTTGTACTAGCCAGGCTCAGCATTGTTTAACTTCGGTGACGTGATGAGAACTGGTGTGTCAGCATGATTGTGCCATGGATTTAACTTAAAAATACTGCATCAAGGAAGATTACTCCCATAAATAAACGCCTAATTTTATATTTTCTGCATTAAAAATTATGCAGTGCAGCCACTTCGAATTAGTTTACGAGATAATAACCTAAAAATCAAAAAAGAAAACAAAAAACAAGAATAACACTCTTTGTGAAAGTATTTACAAAGTGTGTGATATGAGGCCAATTTCACTTCTTGGGTACTTGGCAGAAAAAAAAGAGAAGAGTAGGGGGTCAACTGATAATTTGATCTAACTTACATTTACCAGTTGTGTTTTCTTTTTTATGAAATCCCTTTAGACAAGACATGAAATCACTTGATTTAAGGAGAAAAAAAAAAGAAAAAAAAAAAAAGAACTGTCACTTTAAGGTAAAAAAATGACGATGTGCTCGGTGTATAGATTCCAACACAGAAAACAGCAATTCTCCTCTTATTTTGCTAGACATATCGTCCATAGAATGTGAGTACTAAAGGACAAAATAATGGAAGCGAGAGTCACAAGATTGTTGAAAATAAACTCAAAGTCCACTTTTTACTCTCTTTAATATTATACAAAGCAAACAGATTTGTCAAATATTGAATGACTCGTGTGAATCTTGGATGTTTTTGACAAAATCTAAGTCCCTTACACTTATGTACGTATGTACTTCTGCATTGACCAACCCGCAGTTCCCACAAAGTTTCTTAGGTGTGTTCAGCCGCAGATGGGAATAACCGGAAACAACCAATCGCGAAACGTTGACCTGCTACGAAAAAATTATAATGGTGAACAGGAAAAACATGAAAATACAATAAATAAAATTACAAACATGTATCTAAACCTAAACTGCATGATTAAAATTATTATTTTTTTTTATTTCTTCCAATTTATAAAACAGTAGCTTTCATAACAATAGGCAGCGCGTTCGTTAAAAATTGAGGAATGCTCGGTCGACCTTTTCCAGTTATTTCTGTCAGCTGCCTAGCGAGTTCGAGCCAACTTTGTGGAAATCGCGAGTCGGTAAATGCAGAAGCACCTACTTAAGCAAAATGGCCATGATATAAAGAATAACCTTTACAAAGGTAATACCCCAAATGCGTTTATTTTAATTTTATAACCCGAAATTTTATATTTGAACTTTTATTTGTACCATACTGATATAATACAAAATAGGGTTGTCATAGGTCAACCAAATCAAGCAGCAAAGTTTTGCAGATGCCCAATTGTATTTTGTTATTTTTCATATGTTATCATTATTCTCCACCGTACTGTATGCCGATACTCTATGGCTGACTGGGATAGCTCCCGTACATTCATATCTGATTTACATCTGCATTCCATGTTTAAAAAGGAAGTGTCCTCTATAGTATCAGATCTGACCGAATGGTTAATTGTAGGCATAGACCAAGTCATACAATCTAAAAACTTCCAACAAAAACCTAACAGCCAGCCATGTTTCTCCCTAGAATGTGCTGCTGCCATCACACACAGAAATCACTTTTTCCATAACTACCAATGTAATAGATGCACTGAGACTAGAGCTGCCTTCAGGACTGCCAGCAACCACTGCAAAAGAGTAATAAAAAATGCAAGATAGCTATATGCCCAGTCTGTTAAATCCAAGGTAGCTGATCAGCGGTTTAGTTCCCACCAGTTTTGGCAAATAACAAATAGGATCCTGAACAGAAGTGTGCGTTCTATCCCAACCATTATCAATGGACCAGAGGTCATCTCGTCAGCGTCAGACAAGGCCAAACTATTTGCAAAGAACTTTGCAGCTAATTCTACCCTATGCGACGAAGGCCATCAACTCCCCATATTTCCTCCTATAACACAGAACACGCTAGGTAACATACAAATATCCGTGCATGAGGTCGCCAAGCTAATCAAGAACCTTGATTCCAGTAAAGAAACTGGCCCTGACAGCATCTCAATTATAGTGTTAAAAAAGCTTCAACCAGAACTTGCTCCCATACTTACGAAACTGTTTAAGCACTGCCTTAAGGAGAAGTGCTTTCCGACTCCCTGGAAGACCTCATCAGTTTGCCCTGTATTTAAGAATTCAGGTGATAAGTCATCTCCCTCTCAGTACAGACCAACAAGTCTCCTGTGTGTTATGAGTGAGTTGCTGGAATCCATATTAAATAGAGAAATAGTCAACCACCTCAGCAGAAACAACCTTCTTAGTGACACACAATATGGTTTCCGCTCTGCAAGATCTACCGCAGATGTGCTGATGGTTATATCTCACAAGATTAGTGAATCTCTTGACAAAGGCTTCCTTTCTAGAGCAATTGCTCTTGACATATCAAAGGCCTTCGACAAGGTATGGCATAAGGATCTACTTCACAAGATTTCCAGCTACAGTATAACTGGAAATGTTTTCTCAATCATTAAATCATTTCTCACCGATAGGCTCATAAGAGTAGTGGTAGATGGACAAAAATCGGAGGCCTGCAGTATTAATGCTGGAGTCTCTTAGGGGTCAATCCTGGGCCCAACTCTCTTTCTGATCTACATAAATGACCTCCCTAAACACATACTTAAATCATTCGTTGACATCTATGCTGATGACACGACCATCTACGGCAACACATCAAAGGCTGTAAATGACAAAGTTCTCTCTCTGATTCTCTCTCCTCTGATCTCGAGCGCGTGGTTCAGTGGGGGAAGACGTGGCTGGTTACCTTTAATGCATCTAAAACCAAACTCCTATCCTTACATTATCAACGCTCTGATCCCCATCTGGCATCAATTGGCATGGATGGCTCTCGTCTGGGAGAGGCCCCGTGGTTTGACAAGCTTCTGGGTTTGACCTTTACTCCTGATCTGAAATGGAACATATACATCAAGTCTGTTGCCAAGGTCGCTGGAAAGATGGTAGGATCCTTCTACCGCTCCAGAAGATATCTCACTACTGATGCAACTCTCTATCTATATAAAAGCCAAGTACCTCCAAGGATGGAATACTGCTGCCATATCTGGGCAGGAGCTGCTAAAAATAGCCTATCCTGCCTTGACAGAATACAAAATAGACTTTGTGGTTTAGTGGGGGGATGCCCTTTTCTCTACCCTGCAACCTCTCTCCCACAGAAGAGACGTTGCGAGCCTATCCTTGTTTTATCGTTATTTCCATGGCAGGTGCTCGTCTGAACTCCAATCTCTGGTCCCCCCTCGCCAATCTTTCACGAAAAACACCCGTCTAGCTGAATCCACTGTGAAAAATTTCCCCCACTCTTAAATCAAAACGTGGATTCCATGAACAAAGCTTCTTTCTCAGAACTGCACGCCTGTGGAGCTCTGTTCCGTCTGCCTGTTTCCCACCTGACTACAACTTGGATGTGTTCAAGTCCAACGTTAACAAATTCCTAATGAACCGCCCCCTTAACTAAACACTTTATCAAATCTCCACACTAACGTAATGTACTTGCAATAACCCTTATGCCTGAGTGGCATCCGGGCCTTGATAAGTGGTGACCACTGTGTAAAAAAAAAAAAAAAGAAAAAAAAATTAGGGCTGATTTTTGACTCTCGAGTATATATCCGACATGGTTAGACACAGGTAATCAACCGAGAACCACACCACTTTATATAAAAATATATAAGATATTAACGGATAAATACTCAAGAGTCAAAACAATGAAAAGAATATGCTGTTGTCACAGCCCTAATTATCATGAGTTTTAAATGTAGATCAATCAATAATGTAGTAGTTGTAATTAACTAGCGTTTCTACTGTCGACGAAAGGAATAGTCTATCAGACATGTGTATACAGTGTAGTTATGCATAGTAGTGAAACCTGGTCAGTGAAGACTGAGGTACTATGTTGTGTAGAGAGAAATGATATGACTAAGTTTGTATCTACGTTTTTTAAATTATGGAGTTATATGTGAAACGAAAGTCGAATTAAAAGTAGGAAAAGTTAGATTATGGATTTTTGTTTGGTTAAACTATTCTTAAGTGATATTGCAATTTTTTTTTTTTTTCGTAATGTCAGTTTTAAAAAAGGAAATCTAGTTAGTCCTAAGTTTTGTAGAAAACCCTTCTACATTTTTTAACCTGCTCCGAAAAAAGGCTGCTTGTACAAAAGTTTAATAGGAATCTTCTTTTAACTGTAAATGTAAACTAATTTAACTAAAGTTTAGATTTATTTTGAAAAAAAGTCTACCTTTATTGGTTAAAATTATCCGAGTGTTTGTTGTTAGATGACGCCATTTTGTTTAATTCGTGATAGGTGTTTTTAACTGTTCAAAATTCCCTTATTCCGATAATCTGATAATCGTATGCGAAGTGGCAATGAAATTGACCGGAACTTATGGAAGGATGAGGTCCTTATTTTAAGCACTATAAATGAAAGAACTAATGTTAAATGTATTGGAATAAAAAGTAAACACGGACGATGCTGGTGTAAAAAATCGGTGATAAATTAAGAAAATTTCTCGGTGTCGTTAGAGAGAGAGAGAGAGAGAGAGAGAGAGAGAGAGAGAGAGGGTAATTAGTGAGTAAATTTCGTGCTACCACCGGTAAGTATGACTTGTTTTGGAATGTGACTCTGGTAGAAATTATTATAAGAATTTATAACGAATGAAAACAAGTGATAATATGCACAAAACCTACTTAACATATTGACTAGTAGTGGCGTCTGTGTTTTTTCTTAGGCGGGAATAATCGAGTCTATTTTATTATATATATAGAGAGAAGAGAAGATTGAAGAAAGAGAGAGAGAGAAAGAGTCTTAAACAAAATGGAGGTCGTCTACATATTTTGAAGTGCACAGGTAAACCTACCTCGATCACTAACAAAGAAAGAGAAAACCCTAACAAGAAAACTGTTTCAAGAATCAATATGTATTGATTTTAGCGATTCATGTAGATGAAATATTATGCAGAGATAATTAAAAATCAATATTCTTCTAACAATATTTTCAGGCTATATGTTTATTATCCCACTATATGCGTCATGTAGCCCATTAAACACGTGGGAAAGTTATAGATATTTGATTTAGAATATATATATATATGTGGTTAGAAGCAAGAAAGAGAAGTCTTACCGTGGGTGCTCAGCGAGTGATTTCAGGCGAAGAAAAGGAAGAACAAACATGGCGGCCAGCATTTTTATTTCGTCCGTTCTCGCATAATCTCGTGTGAGCGTGAAGATGGAACCTATAAAACGATGTTCATTTCTGGGTGCTGGGAGATGATTCCCGATCAGCCAGGAGAGAAGGCAACTAGAGTAGAGACAAGAGACAGAGGACTGTAGCGATAATCTTTCTTGAACATTCCGTTTGTGTATCTGAGGTGACCCCCCCCCATTTTACATCAAGCTATTTTGGCGATGGCCAACGCAGGCTTAAGCAACATGATTAAGCCTTTTAATGGCGACGGTGATGTGGTGGCGTGGCTTAAAAAAGTGGACCTTGTAGTAAGGATTCAGAAGCTGGATGATGTGGCCGCAGTAATACCACTGTTTCTAGAAGGGGACGCACTGGCCCTCTATTTGGAGCTCAGCAAGCAGGAACAGGGTGACGCAGACACCATCAAGGGTCGACTGATCGAAGCTTTCGCAGAGGGGCCTTTCGAGGCCTTTAATAAGTTGAAAGAGAAGAGGTGGACTGGTGAATCTGTGGATGTCTATGCGAATGAGATAAGGAGATTGGTTGAGTTGTCGGGCATCAGGGGACATGCCACGGGTCACGTAGTCAAGATGACTTTTGTTACCGGGTTCCCGGAAGAGATATCGAAAAGGTTGCAGCAGGTACCGGGAGTGGAGACGCTGGATGTGAGTGAGCTCCTTAAAACTGCAAAAATCTTGGTGAGCACCCAGCCCACGGAGCCTGGAGGAACGACAGCAACGGTACAGCAGGATGTGGGCAGGAATCTGCCAAACCCGGGGATCGCATGCTTCGAATGCGGGGGACTACACATGAGAAGAGACTGCAGGAAGTTCTTGCAATGGACAGTGTGTTACAGATGCAATCGAAGAGGCCATTTAGTGGTAAAATGCACAAGTTCGGGAAACTGGGGAGGGGAGGCTGACGCGCCAGCAGCCGCCCCGATTCGAGAATAGAGGTGCACCCGCAGCCGATGCCCAAACAGAAGATTGTGGTGGAAGGACGGGAAGTTATGGCCCTGATTGACACTGGCTGCACCACTACCATGGTGCACACTACCCTGGTCGGAAGATGGAAAGGGAAGGGTGAAGTAGTGGCATTCGATGGGTCGCGAGTGAAGTGTCGAGGGAGGAAGACCGTCACTATTGATATTGCTGAACGTCGGATGAGGGTCCATGCAATTGTCACTGATCACCTGGTGCCTGGCGTTCAAGCCATCATTGGAATGGATGTTATATGCCGCCTTGGAGGTGTTACCATCACATGTGACAACGTGAGGTTTGGACTAGCTGAGTGCGCGGTGACGGAGAACGCCCCCAGAGGGATCAACAAGGCTGGGGAGGAAAGAAAATTGTCGATCAAAGATCAGGACTTCCGAGCCGAATTCGACGGAGAGTGGTGGACGGTGGAGTGGGCATGGAAACATCAAGCGCCATCGCTAACAAACAGAGTGGCGTGCTACACAAATTCGCTTAGAGGAGGGGCGAGAAAGGAGTTTGAGCAGGAAGTCGACCGATGGATTGAGGAGGGGATACTGATGCCTTGGACGGATGATGTGGAGTCGGGCATTTTGCCGTTGATGGCCGTTCTGCAAACAACTAAAGGGAAAGTAAGACCGGTCCTGGATTTCCGAGAGCTGAACGGCCATGTTAAGTGCCATACGGGAGGTGACACCGTAGATGTGTGCAGTGAGACAATTAGGGAATGGAGGCAGATGAATGGCGCATCTACATTGGTAGATCTAAAATCTGCCTATTTGCAACTCCATGTTGCCAAGAAGCTCTGGAAATATCAGTTAGTCAAGTACAAAGACAAAACCTACTGCCTTACGCGAGTGGGGTTCGGGTTAAATTCGGCACCCAAGATTATGTCAACTATCCTCAGGAAAATTCTGGAGACAATGGGAAAGGGAGATGGGGTAGTGAGCTCATACATAGACGACATTCTGGTGAATGAGACTGTGGTAACTGCCAAGGAGGTGGTGGCTCATTTGAAGAGGTTCGGGTTGGTCACCAAAGAGCCGGAAAAATTAGACGGAGGGGCTGCTTTGGGCCTAAAACTGAAACGAGGTGCGTCAGGCGGCCTAGAGTTTTGCAGGGAAAACGAAATCCCACAACTGAAGCAGGAGCTCAACAGACGTGAACTTTTTTTCCATATGCGGAAAGTTGATCGGACATTATCCCATTGCTAGCTGGCTTAGACCAGCATGCAGCTACATAAAGAGACACACCGAAGGACGAGGATGGAATGATAAGGTGGGAGAAAGAACGGTCGCCATGATGGAAGAGCTCCTGAAAGAAGCAGAACGGCAAGACCCAGTCCGGGGAACCTGGAACATACCGCAAACATTGGATGGAGTCGTGTGGTGCGATGCGAGCAGCATTGCAACAGGGGTCGTTTTGGAAATTGGAGGAGTAGTTGCAGAAGATGCAGCCTGGTTGAGGAAAAAGAATGACGTCAGCCACATCAATGTGGCAGAATTAGACGCGACAATAAAAGGAGTCAATCTGGCCTTGAAATGGGGACTACGTGACATCTGCATCAAAACAGACTCTGCCACGGTGTTTGCTTGGCTAAAGTCTCTCATTTCAAGCGAAAAAAGGATAAAAACGAAAGGGGCTGTGGAGATGTTAGTGAAGCGCAGGCTTGGGGTGCTGGCTGAGCTGATGCAAGAGTTTTGTTTGAAGCATTGCGTAGACATGGTGGCTTCTGAAAAGAACCGAGCAGATGCTCTCACGAGTGAAGAAGAGTTGGCTGTTGCCAAAGAAAGATGTTGTTGCTGCATCGGATGTAGATGATGTTGGCGTGCGAGAACTGCACAATTTGCACCATATGGGGGTAGAGAGGACTTGGTACTTAGTGAAAAAGTCGACCCGAGGATCACCAAGGAGCAAGTGAGGCAAGTGGTCAGGACATGCGACAGATGTCAGTCGATTGATCCTGCTCCAAGCATGCATGAAGCTGGCCAATTGGAGGTGAGTGGGACCTGGGAGAGACTGGCATGAGATGTCACCCATTACAGGGGTGGACTTTACCTGACCATGATTGACTGTGGGCCCAGGCGATTTGCCCTATGGAAGAAGCTACGTGGAGGAACAGGCAATGAAATAGCGGCAATCCTTGATGAGGTGTTTTTGGAGCAAGGCCCCGTGGAAGAGTTGTTAACCGACAACAGGACTGCATTCAAGTCAGTAGCAGTGACAGAAGTACTGAAGAAATGGAAGATCCAACAATTTTTCAGAGCTGCCTACAGACCTAGTGGCAACGGGATCGTGGAGAGAAACCACCGCACCATAAAAGCAGTTGCGGAAAGAGGAGGCACCTCACCTTAGCAAGCTGTCTTCTGGTATAACATGTCGCCTAAACTAGGACAAGTACTAGAGACGGTCCCGCAACTGTCAACGTTTGCATATTCCTGGAGACATCCTCGGGTGGAGCCGGCAAGCCAAGAAGTAGAGGCCACAGGGACAATTAAACTTGGGGACGAGGTATGGGTGAAGCCACCGGGGGCGCGCTGCACCACACAATGGAGTAGAGGTCGCGTGACTGGGAGGAACACTAGTAACAACATTGTGGTGGGAGGAGTCCCGAGGCACATTCTCAACGTCAGACCAGTTGAGGGCGAAGCAGTGGAGGGGAGTGTGCAGCCACAGGAGGAGGACGAGACACCTCAGAGGCCAAGTAGAGAGAGGCGACCGCCACAGTGGATGAGAGACTATGAAATGTGATCTTGAGATCAGGGGGGCATGTGGTTAGAAGCAAGAAAGAGAAGTCTTACCGTGGGTGCTCAACGAGTGAGTTCAGGTGAAGAAAAGGAAGAACAAACATGGCGGCCAGCATTTTTATTTCGTCCGTTCTCGCATAATCTCGTGTGTGCGTGAAGATGGAACCTATAAAATGATGTTCATTTCTGGGTGCTGGGAGATGATTCCCGATCAGCCAGGAGAGAAGGCAACTAGAGTAGAGACAAGAGACAGAGGACTGTAGCGATAATCTTTCTTGAACATTCCGTTTGTGTATTTGAGGTGAACCCCCCCATTTTACATATATATATATATATATATAGTGCAGGCAAAAAGAAAGTTCGCACTTGTAATTTTTTCAAAAGCCGCAAATTTAAGCTAAATTTAATGTAACTGTTTAAACAACCTATACCTCATATGATTCGCCTTTTATTCCTGTATAATTTTACCTGTTCATATTTGACTTTTAATTGAAATATTTTAGTGTTCACGTCAATTTAAAAAAAATATTACTTCCAATTGAGGATGCAAAAAGGAAGTCCGTAGCAACAAATTCGCTTAAAACCAGCTTAAATTATTGCCCCTACGCCAGTTTAAAATATCCACCAACAGGCAACAAAGCATTTCTAATCGTAATTGTTGTTGTTTCAGGTTATACAACGTAACATTTACTCCATATGCCACGACTTTCTCTTAGTGATCGTCAGGAGCTCATTAATCTCCACCTTTCCGTTTTATCCAATCGAGAAATCGGCCGCAGATTGAAATATGATGAGAGAACGGTACGAAAGACTGTGCAAAACACCAAAATACAAGCAGTGTTCGTGATGCCCCTAAATCTGGTCGTACTAGAGTTACAGGGAAGACAATGCTAGGGGATTAATGGACTATCTCATGTCGTCATTTCCGTTAGTGACATCACTTCCGGTATCGAGTACCAGTACCCGGCAGTCTGAGATTGGTATGCGACGAAGCTGGTCGTGTGCAAACGTCCTACCGTTGAATAATGGTATTCTCAACTCGACTTTGCCTGTAATTTATGTGAATACATGTTTCGTTCATACAAATCCTGTGTTCCTTCGTTTATTACCATTTAACCCCATAACAACTGGCGGCGAGGATTCGACTTTCACACGGGTTAACTCCACAAAAAAGAAAAAAGAATGAAATTCTAATTGACAAGCTAAGAAGTCGACTGGCAATTATGTCCTAAAAACAAAAGAAAACGAAAGAAACGAACATATGGCAAAGTTATCGAAGAAATTGTAAGTTACTCTTTTTTTTGTCACTATATTTAAATTGAAAAAAAAAACTGTGGTAAACGCATTTTTCGTAATGTTTAAAAAATTAATTTGTTGGCTGGTTGACAGAAGAAAGAGAAAAAAGAAAAAGAGAAAAATGCTGACCTAATTTTCACCGCAAGAACAATTCTATCATAAAATGTCGACTGTTTAGGTTTATGCAAATTTGAACATTTTTCAAATGAAGTGAAAAGTTTTTTGCCTTTGTTTTTGCTAATTACTTAATGCATATTTTAACTAGAGAGAAATGTTTCTTTTTTTTTTTTCCTTTTTCGTTTTACTTGGACTAAAGAAAATACGTTTCTTTCATTGAGTGGAATTTTCTAAAATGAAAACTTTTCTTTCTGCCGCGTGGGGAACACACACACACACACACACACACACACACACACACACACACACACACACACACACACAAAAAAAAAACAAAAAAAAACAACAACAACAAAAAACTAGCCATTTTGGTTAACTGCCAGACAATTCCACAAGTATTTTTATTCTTTTGCAACTGTATGGTATCACAGTATACAGTTTTTCAAAGAAAGGATATTTTCTGTTTTTTATTATTTTATCTCTCTTCTCCAGTCAAAAACGGAAATAAATTTTTTCCGTGCGTTTGGAAAAGCCCTTAAAAGATGGAAGACGTTAAAGCAGTATTAATACAGATTGACCAGCAACAGAAAGCTGAGGAAAATTTAAAAGAACGTGATAAACAGCTCCAGTTACAATTTCAAGAAAGGCAACAAGCGTTGGAGGAGAAAATGTTACTTCAACAAAAGAGACAAGATGAGCTATTGTGAAAAATATCCGATAGAACGGAACACAGGGACGACAGTTTTGTTTTTCCCAAAGTACAATATGGAACGCTATAGAAACGTTCAACTACCAACTGGAGTTGGAGGGTACATTTGACGCTTTCTATCAGAGATATGAGGACCTATTCACCGTAGATTGTAAAGAATGGAGCAACGCTAAGAAAGTTCGCCTACTTTTGAGGAAATTAGGGACCACAAAACATAGCAAATTTGTGGATTATATTCTCTCCAGAAAGACGAGTAAATTGGAATTTTCGTAAGCGGTCAAACTTTTATCCGAACTATTCAGCCCGAATTCTACACTCTTTCATAGAAGATGGAAGTGCTTGAACCTGCAAAAAAGCGACAACAATGATTACCTAACCTTCGCGTCTGTGGTAAATAAACACTGCAATGATTTCTGTCTATCTGACTTATTGGCAGATGACTTCAAGGGTTTAATTTTTCACAGGGTCTAGTCTCATCCAAAAACACTGAGATTAGACAACAACTTAAGAGTGAATAGGGCCTCACCCTCCAAAAGTTGGCCGAGGATTGTCAATGTGTAGTCTGCATATGGAACAACTTGAGACACGTCGAGGAGTCAGGCACAACATTCATTAGAAGGATGACCTTCAGACCGAAAAAATACTCACCTCGAAAAAGCAAAGCTGGAAGTAAGAAAACTCAGACTACACATAAGTACCACCCAGTCACAAGACCCGGATCCCCTACAAGTCCGTGCTATCATTGTGGCGGGAAACATTGGTCGAGTCAATGTTTTTACAAATATAACCCTTATCCCTGAGTGGCTTCCGGGCCTTGATAAGTGGTGATCACTGTGTAAAAAAAAAAATAAATAAATACTGCAACGAATGTGGCAGGAAGGGCCACAAAGCGACCCAGTGCAGGAAGAACAAGGACAAGGACGTCTGACAGACTAGATTCGACTTGGATTCAGATAAGAACCGGCGCAAATATGTCAAAGTTAATATCGCAAATAAAACTGTGCATCTACAATTGGATTCCGAATCAGACCTGTCCATCATTAACCTTAAGACATGGAAAAGGCTAAGGAAACTAACTACGCAGATGATGAACAAATCAGCTGGAGCTGTGACAGGCGTAAAAGTTGAATTTGAGGGAAAGCTCACACTCCCGGTGACCTTAAATGGTGTTACAAAAAAGTGAAAGTGTATGTACATAGAACATCTGAACACCTGTTCGGTACTGATTGGATGGAGCGATTCGAATTGTGGGACCAACCTATGAATAAATTGTCATAGGGTAGAAGACTCGTCTACGGAGAAGCAACAACTGCAGGACGAGTTAAAAGAGGAATTTCCAGAAGTATTCTCACCAGGACTAGGGAAATGTACAAAGGCTATAGCAAGATTCGAACTAAAAGAAGACACTCTGCACGTTTTCAAAAAGAAGCATAACATCCCATTCGCAGCAACAGAGAAATCGAAAAAGAAAGCTTCAACAGAATTTGCCAAAGGAGGCAGAAAAACTGAAACTGCAAAGCCAGAAGCTAAAAAACCCACGCCAAAAGAATTCCCCAGGCCAAAGCAACAATTTCTATACGTGTGTAGGATTACACCCAACCCGAACATACGAACAGCAGTCTCACCTACAGAAACGATGTTTGCACGTAAAATGAGATCCGTTTTTGACAAGCTCTTACCCAAACAGTCTAGTGACCATTTATGTACCCAGTAAACGTTTCAAATCAGGTGAAAGAGGGGTTTTCAAAAGTTATAAAAACAACACATCATTCTGGGAGGTGGGTAAAATCACTAAGAGAATCGGTGACATGGTATATATCATCTAAGGACCAACATATACTCACAAACGTCACCAGAGCCAACTAAGAAGATGTCGATTAGTTGAAACCAGCAACAGTCCATCATTGGAAGATGAGCCAATAGACACTGTCTTCAAAACTTTTGATCTTGAACCTTCTCAACCAACACCTGAACTACGGCGGTGGTTCCATTAGAGAAAAGGAAGAGGTACTGGCAGCTTTTACGAACAAAAAGCTCCTCCAGGGGATTAATGGACTATCTCATGACGTTATTTCCGGTATCGTGTACTGGTCTAAGATTGGTATGCGACGAAGCCGGTTGTGTGCAAACGTCCTACCGTTGAGCCATGGTATTCTCAACTCGACTTTGCCTGTAATTTATGTGAATACATGTTTCGTTCATACAAATCCTGTGTTCCTTCGTTTATACCATTTAACCCCATAACAGCTATCAAGATCCGCAGCCTAAGAAACAGATTTGAAACGACTCCTCAAATCCAATAACAGTGCAATCTTGTTAAAAAGTGCTCTTTTTCTTCTGTCAAGAACAGATTAAAGGAATTTAATTTGCGAGGATATGTTGCAAGATTCAAGCCAATGATTTCTGTAAAGAACAGAAAGCCCCGTCTGGACTTTGTCACATGCAATGAAGATCATGACTCTTTATATTGATCAAAAGTGCTTTTTAGTGCCGAAAGCAAGTTCAATAGACTAGCCAGTGATGGTAGGCAGTATGTCCGTCGGAGGAAAAATGAAGAATTTAATCCTAGGTGCTCAGTTTCAATGCTGCAAGGTGGTGGAGGTTCAGTTTTGGTGTGGGGCCAATGGTCCAGCGCTTGCAAGGTCGAATTAATTCGACCAAGTACATTAATATGTTGACTGAGCATTTTCTACCCTACTTTGGTCGGAATTTGGATGATAATCCCATCTTCATGCAGAGAATGCTCGCATTCACACAGCTGGCAATGTCAAGAGGTTCCTGGAAGAGCATGATATTCTGTGTTTGCATTGGCCTGCACAATCTCCAGACATCAATCCTATCGAAAACGTATGGCATAACATTAAGCAACAGCTACGTAATGATAAAATTTCAAATTTGGAAGAACTTTGGACAAAAATTAAAGAAAAGTGGGATGCCCTTTCTCTGGAGCATTGTTGCAGTCTAATTCAAGGAATTCCTAAAAAATTGCAGGCTGTATTTGTGTTGCGTTAATGTCCTAAAAATATTTAAATAACAATTTTCCATTGTGCAGAGTTATTTTTTAAATTGACGTGAACAGTAGAATATTTCAATTAAAAGTCAAATTTGAATAGGTAAAATTATAGAAGAATAAAAGGCCAATAAAATGAGATATAGTTTGTTTAAACAGTTGCATTAAATTTAGCTTAAATTTGCAGTTTTTGAAAAAATTACAAGTGCGGACTTTCTTATTGCCGCCTGCATATATATATATATATATATATATATATATATATATATATATATATATATATATATATATATATGCATATATATATATAATATATATATATATATATATATAATATATATATACATATATATATATATAATATATATATACATATATATA